>NC_087128.1:606060-909090 GCF_030705265.1 Helicoverpa armigera
CATTGAGGAAAATGAGGAGAGCCCGGTAATGCAGTCTGCCGTATGGGACAACAAAAACTTGCGAAGTTTAAAAGTCCTATCAAGCTATGCAGGTCTTCTAAGTTTGTCGTGCTGTTTGTCACGTAGTGCGTTTTGTCATTATCTTGTTGATAATGCTTGCGATTTATTCACTTGCCATCCAAAACGTGGTGCAAATGATCCCAAAGTAGGCGAATATATCTTGGTGAGCCACCAGAAAATCAAGGTACACAATTATAAGTAACCCTTGAGTTTTCAAAGTTTGAGCCACCCAATTGGTCACTGTGGCGAAGGTCTTGGGTGCCGTGCTTAAGCCAAATGGTAGGCACGTAATCTGAAGCAGTCTTCTTCTGTATACTAGTCGAAGAACATGTCTGTGACCTTCGGCTAACGGAAGGTAGAAGTAAGCCTGGGCGAGATCCACTTGCACAGTCATTCGTCTTTCTGAAGAAACTTTAGCACGCGAAAAACATTTATTAAACTGAAGGGTTCCGTAATTATGAACTTGTTGAGAACCTTGAGATTGAGTATTGGACGGTTCTTTCCGTCGCCTTTCGGGCACAAGAAACATATTGGAAAGAAAGCTGGCAGAATTTGCAGCTATCAATAGAATTTTTTGTTTTATCATTTGGGATATGACGACATCCATCTCTTTGGACTCTCTGGTCAAATCTGGCATTATCTATCAAAGGTGGCTTTTGGCCAATGGTATCCGATACCCAGTTATTATTTTTGACAAGAAAGGCGGAGCTCCCATTTCTTTCCATTGGTCTTGATATAATGTTAGGCAACCCGCCTCGAAAGTCATAACTTACGTGCCTTGTTGGACGCATCAAAGTCCGCCTGCGGTCCTGGACGCTTTGTTTCGTCTGTTGGACATGGTTCTTATTGTAATTTACTCGTGATGTCCCAAGGGAGCCTTTAGAGTTTTGCGTCACACGCCATTCAGCGTGAGTGTGATTACCATTTCCCTTCGAGGGAAGGTTATAATGGCGACTCTTCGAAAGTCGATCCAAATAGCCACCCTGCGAGGGTAGATTGCAATGATGGTACGACCCGCAACATGCATGATTGGTACCCTGCGAGGGTCCGTGATAATGAGCCGACCCCTGCGGGGGGTGGCTAGTATACTTACTGGTCCCTGCTTTGTAATGATGCTGCGACTCGCAAAATGCAAGATTGGTACCCTGCGCGGGTCCGTGATAATGAAACGACCCCTGTGGGGGGTGGCTAGTATACTTACTGGTCCCCACTTTGTAATGATGCTGCGTCTCGCAACATGCAAGATTGGTACCCTGCGCGGGTCCGTGAAAATGAGCCAACCCTGCGGGGTGGCTAACATACTACTGGCAGTCCTAGGCGGAGCGTACCAAGTCTTTCAAGGCCGAAAAGCATCACACGCCGAGATAATGAGCCGACCCTACGGGGTGGCTAACAGACTTACTGGCAGTCCGAGGGAGCGTACCAAGTCTTTCAAGGCCGAAAAGCATCACACGCCGAGATAATGAGCCGACCCCTACGGGGGGTGGCTAACATACTTACTGGCAGTCCTAGACGGAGCGTACCAAGTCTTTCAAGGCCGAAAAGCATCACACGCCGAGATAATGAGCCGACCCCTACGGGGGGTGGCTAACAGACTTACTGGCAGTCCGAAGGGAGCGTACCAAGTCTTTCAAGGCCGAAAACCATCACACGCCGTGATAATGAGCCGACCCCCATGGGGGGTGGCTAACAGACTTACTGGTAGTCCGAGGGGAGCGTACCAAGTCTTTCAAGGCCGAAAAGCTTTCTTGACACCATCAGCCCTCTTCAAGTGCGGTAGTGATCAGTCCGAACTAAGGAGATGCTGGTTGGACCACACCTCACACCATTCTTTTTTGTCAAACCGTTGAACGCCTTGCAGGATTGAACTAGGGCCACAGGTGCCTTAGGAACTTCGGGCTTGCTTTCTTTTCCATAGTCACGTGCACGGGCTGTGGTAGCTTTATTATTTACCGCATCTGTATTTGCTTTATAAGTCACTTATTCTGAAAACAAATTACTGAAAAAAAAAAAAAGTACACGGAAGAAACTCGTGACAAAAAAGGGGTAGATGTACAAAATATTAACACTTGATTTCGCAAAATCGAATATCGAACGGTAAAACCGTTAACAAATTGTATAAAATATTATAAACTCACCTGTGTTCTGCGAGAGCACTGAGTTTATTTTTCAACGAAATACTACAGCGGTTGGTTAGACCAACCTTCTCGGGCGGAAAACAAGACGCCAATGACGAACTGTGGCCGCCGAGAACACTCGTCGCCTCCTGCCTGGTGGGGAGTGAAACTGGTCGATGTGCGAGAGAGATGCAAGATATGGGGTAGAAAAGGACGGAGATAAAAGCGGAAAACACGTAGGTGCCTATCTCAAACTAGTAAGCTTCAAATAACGGTCAAGAATTTAATATATATAATTTCATCGAAACTCAAAAAGGAAATTACTTATTGTAAACAAACTAAATGGCGCGCGCATGTAACTATCAAATACGAAATAGCTATTAAAACTTGTTTATTTAAAAACTGAGTTTAAAAATAAAATGAGGGTGAATATTGAATCATAAAAATTACTTAATTAGTTGAATCATTATTTTAAGCAGTGGTTTATTTGTTTAATAGGTATTTATTTAAATAGTCTTATCAAGATTGTCATAAACGGAGCATTACATACCATGTAACCATGTTCTAAATTCAAATCACTTTGCCGCTCTACAGAACAAAACTGCAAAATTAACTAGTCTTTCCAAGATGGTGGGATGAAAATGAAATTGTTGCTTTTGTGGATATAAATAAATAAACTTTTGATAAATGTGTCACGTGTGCAGTTAAAACGAGGTAAGATTTAATATTCTGTGCATGTTGTAGTGTTTTTTTGTATCAATTAGCAGTTCAGATCGGCAATTTTCGTCAAAGTACAAAATATTGCATTTGTTACTTCTATTTCTCGAGTTATACTGTTGTAAATTCCAGTTCGAATTTTTCGAGACGGTGCAGCATGTTTTTTTAGGATTAATGACCTATGCCAAAACACATACCTTACAAAGATTCCAAATATGGAAGGAGCCATTGTATCCATGTCCCAAGAACGACTTGCCGTCAGGTCCAAACCTGCTTCCGTAGAAACCCAGCCCATTCCCCCCCACTTCTCCTACTCTCACACGTTCCACCCAGGCGCCTTCACCCTCCCCCTTCTCTGGTGATGACTCGGGCTCCCAGATGATGACAGTCTTGTCAAGTGATGATGACAGTAGACGGTAGATCGGCTTTTTGTTTGTTTCTGGTTAAAAATTGTACTATGTTAGATGTATACAGAAAACCATGTAGAATTTTAATTTTGATATTACCTAAATACGTTACTAATATTAAAGTGGAAGTCAAAGTTTGCTGAAAGCTAAAATGGGTTAATCAATGAAGATATTTCATGAATCTGGGTTGTTCCTGGGAAATGGAGAATAAGCTACTTTTTATCCAGGAGTGGGATGCGATGAATACTAAGGGTCTGAAAAACTGTATTACCTCCAATTCCTGGAGGCTGCCACTGCACCCCATACACCCAGCCCTCATGGCCAGCCAGCACTGCTTCCAACTTCACAGACCAGTTCTCTCCGTAAGCCAGGAATAGCTTCTCTTCCACCTTAATGCCTTTGGAGACTGGTTGTTGTACATGCTTTTCTATGCGCCATAGACGGATGTATGTGTCTTGGGAAGCTGATGCCAGCAGTATTGTTGAGTTGTCTGTGGAATAATAAAAAATTGCCAGTTTAAATAATGAAGTTCATGTATATTAATGAATTCACCAAAAAATATTTGTTGTCTGAAATATTCTGCCTCTCAATTTTCTTAACAACTTTGGTACAATAAAATATTACTTTCCTTGCCTTAAAAGTTTAACAATGGTTTAGGTTTTTGAAAATTGGATTGATTTAGGCTCAATAATTTTTTAGAATCACAAAAAAAAACACTCTTCAACTTACCTACATCCTGAACATCCAACCCTCGTACCCAGTCCTCATGTCCAACCAATGTATGTACCTTGTGGTACTCGTCACCAACATACACATGTATCTTATGATCATCCAGAGCACAGAACAGTATGAGCTTGCGTGATGTTGGTAGGATGTGCGAGTGGAGTGTCAGGCAGAGACCGGAGTTCAGGTTTATTATTTGTTTGAGGACGGTCACATCTGGAATTGGTAATTTCTAGATTAGGAATTATAATTTTTAGAGTTCCATTCGTGATAATACTTAGATATATTAAATGTCTCAATTGCTATAAGCTGCATTTTCAAGTACTTCACATATTTGGCCCATATCTATATCTGATCCCTTACCATCTTTCCGCTCCCAAACTCGTACAGTAGAATCAATAGATCCAGTATAAACTAACAGCGTATCGTCATTATAGACACCATGAATACACGTAACCCCATCCGTATGTCCTGATAGACTATTCGTGACTTTCCACACGCCGTCTACTAAGCTCCATATGGCTGCGGTCTTGTCAGCAGAACCAGAGATCAGTTCCGTACAGGTCCCGTCTGGTTTGCAGAGCCATTTTACGGTGTTCACTTGGGAGCGATGGTGGCTCAGCACCGTTAGAGGGTCTTTGCCTCGGAGATTCTGAAATAGAGTAGACTAATAGGTAATCCGTTGTAAACATTCGTTCGATCATAGCTTCAACCCACAGTTTGACCAGTGTCCTGAGGGAACTACTTCTAGTACATGGATAAAAAATATCCTATATGTTATTCTGATAAAAGTATCATATTACTACCAAGTTACATTAAAATTTTAAAATCTATTCAGTAGTTTTTGCGCGAAAAAGTATAACAAAATTTTACGTTTATAATATTTAGTAAAATTGCTTCCAGTTTATTAAGTTTTATGAGTAACGAGTTGGTAAATGATCGAGCATATAATACAAAAGTTGTGAAAACATATAAATCTTGAAAAACCTCACCGTATCGTGAACAACAACAGAGTTGGAAGCACCAAAACAAATGAGTCCTTGTCCATTCCAGTCGATAATTTCTGGCGTGCGGTTACACGCCACGGATGTGTAAACTTGTTCCACACTTACTTTCATTGTTTAATCATTTATTGTATAATATAAACATTAAAAAATCTATTAAACTCTCTCAAATGCCAGTTTTGAGGTTATAATAAACATATGGTTGACACTTGCTTGAATTTGACGTTTCATGTTTTTTATGTGCAATCAGTACTTATTTTTGTTAGGCCATCTTCAGTGTATTAAATTTTCGTCTTGTTTCCGTTGATATTTGGAATTTACATAGCATATTTGTTTGTGTTTATGTAAAATTGTAATTATAAAAACGATACAATAAATAAAATAGTACCAGTGCAACAACATTCCTTACATTTTAGAACGCACCATTATTTTCGGCGGTAAAACTGACAGAAGACTGGTCTGGACCTGAAGGTTGTGTTGTGATGTTTTGAAAACGTGAATCTCTGGGAAAGTAAATAGTCGTAAATACCTAAGCTACAAAAATGCCTGAAGTAATGATATGCGGCATACCAGTCACATTTCCATTTGAACCATATGAAGTTCAAAAGGACTACATGCAAAGAGTAATTGAGAGCCTTCAAAACAATACCAATGCCTTATTAGAATCTCCCACAGGAACCGGTAAGACTTTAAGCTTATTGTGTTCTTCATTAGCTTGGTTATTAGTTAAAAAGGCACAGTTACAGATGAATGCACAAGTCGGCAACTTTTCCGAGCATAGCACTTTCAGTGGGGCGCTAAAAGATACTCTAAAATCCGGAGCTGGTAAATCAAAGGATAGCGCGTCGTGGGGCATGCCAAAAATAATTTATTCATCAAGAACACACTCGCAATTGACACAGGCTATGCAAGAACTGAAGAGGTCCAGCTACAAACATGTTAAAGCCACTGTTTTAGGCTCAAGAGACCAAATGTGCATTCATCCAGAGGTTTCCAAGGAGACAAATAACATGAACAAAGTCCACATGTGCCAGTTGAAAGTAAAATCAAGAACCTGCTACTTTTACAATAATGTTGAATCAAAGAAAGAAGACAGGGCTGTGAGAGGTGATGAAATATTAGACATAGAAGACTTGGTAACTGTGGGAAAGAAACTTAAGTGCTGTCCATATTATTTATCAAAGGAACTTAAACAGGATGCTGATATTATTTTTATGCCTTACAACTACATATTAGATCCAAAATCAAGGAAAGCAAATGGAGTAGAGCTCCTCAATAATATTATTATTTTAGATGAAGCACATAATGTTGAGAAGATGTGTGAGGAGTCTGCATCTCTGCAGATTCGCACAACAGATGTTGCTTTGTGTATAGATGAGATCACACATGTCATGAGATCTTTTGGTGAGACAGCGGGGAATGAAGATCAAATGGATATGACTGTGGACAGTCAGCCCAAAGATTTTACTTGTGAAGATTTGTGTGTGTTAAAAGAAATTATGCTGGCATTAGAAAAAGCTATTGATGAGATTTCTGTGGGAAATGAAGGGAGTACATTCCCAGGTGGTTACATATTTGAGTTACTAGCCAAAGCTGAAATAAGGGACCATAATCAAATGGCAGTAATAACTATGATTGAGAATTTAATACAATACTTATCAACAGCCAGTGCTTCACCTTTCCAGCGCAAAGGAGTTGGTTTGCAGAAGATAGTGGATTTACTAAATGTTGTGTTTAGTGGAACTACTCATGCATATAAGGAGAGAGTCAAAATGTGCTACAAGGTTCATGTGCAAGTTGAGGATAAGAAGAATAAGAAAACTGATAGTTGGGGAGCTCTTAAAACTACCAACACTAAAGCTGCTGAAAGAGTTTTGAGCTACTGGTGCTTCAGTCCAGGCTTTGGAATGAAACAGCTAGTAGAACAGAATGTGAGAAGTATAATATTAACTAGTGGAACACTAGCTCCACTCAAACCTTTAACATCTGAACTGGGCATTCCAATAGGAGTTCAACTAGAAAACCCCCACATAGTAAAATCAAACCAAATATGTGTTAAAATAATGAGCCAAGGCCCTGATGGTGTCCAGCTAAATTCAAATTATCAGAACAGAGACAATCCTAAATACATTTCATCTTTAGGTAGAACTATTCTTAGCTTCTGCCGTGTAGTTCCAGATGGTCTGTTGGTATTTTTCCCATCATACCCTATCATGACCAAGTGTCAAGAAATGTGGCAAAATGAAGGAATCTGGTCAAGTATAAATAATATAAAACCAATATTTGTTGAGCCTCAGCGTAAAGATACTTTCAATGCTATAATAAGTGATTACTATAGTAAAATAAGTGATCCCAGTACAAAAGGAGCATGCTTCATGGCTGTGTGTAGAGGAAAAGTTTCTGAAGGCTTAGACTTTGCTGATATGAATGGCAGAGCTGTAATCATAACAGGATTACCATTTCCGCCTCTAAAAGATCCTAGAATTATTTTGAAGAAGAAATACTTGGAAGAACTTAGAACTAAAGATAAACAGTTCCTATCAGGTGATGAATGGTATTCTTTGGAAGCAACCAGAGCTGTTAACCAGGCTATTGGCAGAGTTATAAGACATCAAAATGATTATGGAGCAATTCTACTCTGTGACAGTAGGTTCAACAGTCCTAAATTGAAAAACCAACTATCTGCATGGTTGAGAGACCATATAAATGTATCAAACAAGTTTGGGGAAACAGTTGGTGAAATATGCAGGTTTTTCAAAAATGCTGAAGCTACTTTACCAGCTCCAAGATTAAAACCATTGCTTCCAAATGAATCTACATATTCAGATAAAGATTCTGGTCCAATTCATGTTAGTGGTGTTGCATTTCCAATAACTACTACTAGAGCTGTCTCAAAGTCTTCTGCTAAAAAGTCAGTTAGCCAATATCCAAATTCAAATGAGGTGTATGCAGATTTTTCTATGGACTTTTACAAAAATGCAAAAGCTTCTGCCTATGTAAATGAATTCAAGCCAAATACAACCAAGGATCTCTTTAGTGCTATAGATCAAAATGATACACAGCAGACTTCAAGTCAGTCTTTAGTTACCATCCACAAGAGAGCTGCAGACGTCAGCATAGCTAGTAACATAGTCAAAAAGAAGAAGTTAAAGATCAAACCTTTTGGCTTTGAAGAGAATTTGAATGGTGAGAAAACTGAAGTACAAACAAAGCCAGTTGAAAAGGTTCCTCCAGAATCATTAATAGACTTTGTGAAAGAAATAAAAGTGCTCTTACAGGCTGAACAGTATAAGGAATTCCAATTATCCATTTCAGCTTACAAGAAAAGTGGTGACTATGAAGTGTTTTTGAAAATTCTATGTAATTTATTTAGAAATAGTAAAATGTTGTATTTATTCAAAGGTATGAAGAGGTTTCTGAAAGAGGAGCATAAGGCAACCTTTCAAGAATATTGTGATAATGTTAATTTAGATAGCTAATAATAATGTAAGGCTAATTTATTTAATGACATAAAATTTAATAAAATGTAACTAATTTGTGATAAAATAAATAAAAATGACTATAAATAAACGCTATTCTTTATTACCTAATTAAAAATAATCAACTAGTACACATTTTTGGGGGCTTCATTGATCTTACTGGCGATCTCAACAGAGTTTATTCTCAAAACAGTTTGTGGTGCCCGCTGGAAGTTGATTCTCATGAACTGCTTCCTCCTCTTCTTTTTGAAATGTGTTCTTGTGTGGGACAGGCCTTTGGAAATGACAGTGGCCGTCACGTCAACCAGTCCCGGTTGTACTATAGGCCGGCCAATTAGAGAAAAGTCTTTGGTACCAGCTAAGAGAACCTTGTCGAGTTTTATCCTATCTCCAATAGTAGGAGGCCAAAAGCCTTCTACAACTAACAGGTCTCCATCAGTTACACGCCACTGTTTACCCAGTAAGTGAACAATAGCGAAGTTTCTTGATGCATTGTTTTTGATGAGGTTATTGCACTCTGCGATCACGTCCTTCGTGGTTTCTGGGACCGTTTTGGACTCTACAGGAGCCAGAGTAGTTGCGAGTCTTGATAGGATACCCGCTGAAAGTTTATGATAAAAATTGTTTATGTAATTACAGAACACTCATATTACTCAGATTTTAATATGTACACAATAATTCGCAAATTACCTTGTCCTGCATTGAATACATTGGCGAGTCTTTGCAAGCCCGCTCTGAACAGGGCCATTATTGTCTGATATTAGTATTTCTTTGTAGAGTTAGCTCTTAATTTGAATCTTAACAAAACATTTCCTCATAACCTAAAAATGTACGCAGCGCAACCACAGATGAAAAATATTTTGAGTGACTTGACTGTCATCCTGACATCTTAATTTACGTTCGGAAAATTAATCTTTTACTGCATTTGTTTTTTTTTTTTTTTTTTATAAATAAAAAGAAGCAGCCTGTAGGAATCATGGAATAATGATGGAACTCAACCAAATCAGTTAAAGTGAATCATAACGAGGAGCCTAATTTAATTAGAATTTTTTGGTCCAGACTCCGGATAAAGATGGCGTAAGCGATTAGTACCTTACGTACACAAAGTGGGGTCTGTCTTACACTGTCCGAAATAATGTGAACGAGAATCGGAAGATGGCAGTTTTTAGAATGAAGTATAAAATTATTTAATCTTCTTGCAAAAACTATTTGAATGGGTAATGGTTATGTTCATAGCTGGACGAAACAAGAAGATGGCTAGGAATGCATAAGTCCTAGAAAAATGTCGGTGTCAAACAAAATCGGCCCTTCCCGGGCCATTTACCTATATTTAAAATGGAACGCATTTTTGACTTCGGACATCCATGGAGCGTACTACCCACTCTCCGATACTTGCAATAGTTGGTCGCGTGGTCTTGTACCTATTTCAGTTTCAGATAAAATCGTGGACGAATGGGTACCTACACCTACAGAACCATGGCGGAAACATTGTTATTCGATATGCTACAATTCGATATGTTCGAATCTCTTTGAGCCGTTGAGTAATCATCGAATCTATAATCATCAAATACTGGAAATGCTCCGATTAGATTTTTTACAATTCAACTTCGGTTTGCCGCCTTTTTTCATATAAATCGTCTATATAAATCGTCTATATTTTTCATATATATCTCCGGCTTTTCCTGTAAAAATAACTTAGAATATTTTGGTGCACCTAATATGTATTTATCATTCTTGTGCGAATATCACGGAGCAAAAAATATTGGGTACCTATGCTGTGCGAATTGTGAGTAGGTACGTTGGGATTTGCAAAAGAAAAAGAGGTTTGGGTTTAACGTACATACGTGATCATTAAATACCGAAAAAAGTAATCTGCATTCAGTACGTGAGCGGAGCGCAGAAGTGTATTGAAGCTGTCAGGGCAAAGTTCGCGGTAATGCGCCCAATGACATCCACGGCTTACGTTGATCCCTCAGCAGAACGCTTTATTTATTATTCTAGGTCCAAACTTTCTGCAGCCGTCTTCTGACGGATTACGCTGAGGTCTCAGTAAATTCACGTCAGTCACATAAAAAAATCCAGCTCTGTCCGTAGCTACGAGTTACTTGATACTTCAGTCCTTCGTTCGTACGGTTCCGACGCGGTTCGGGAGGCTTCGGCGGCGTCTGGGGCGCGTTGTCATGGCAACGGGCGGGCACGCGGCGCTCTCGGCACAGCGGCCGCAGCCGAAAATAAACACGAGAGCGACGCCTCGCGGACTTGTTGTGGAGCAAGGGGACACGCCACTAGGGCGCTACGGGGGTGTGCGTCGGGTGACGTATGTAATTATCGTTTCAGGTTTCACCGGAGACGTATTGGATTATTCCAATGGGCTTTTATGTCCCCTATGGTTTGTATTTTAGATTTTGGAAGATATAGGTACGTTCTACTACAGGTTTTCAGAATAAGGCGTGGGGTTGCAATGTTCGCTAGCGGACGAAGGTGGTTAAATAGGGATCGCGGGATTGTTTGCATTACGTCGACGGAATCAGTTAGAAGCGAGTTCTAACGCGGGATTTTCCAAGAAGCGTACAAAGTTGCCGGGGAAGGCTCGGCCGTTCCCGCACGCTCTCGGTCGCGGCCTGGGGCGGGGGTGTGCGAGGCTCGGGCGGCGCGGAGAGGCCGGTGCGCGCGCACGGCTCTCGCGTCAGTCGCTGGGCGGCGCGCGGCCGGCTCGCGGTCGATAGCTGCACGCTGGCACGGGCACGGCCATGTTGCGCGACGCGTGCACGCGCGAGCGGCCTCCACGCGCTGCCGAGTGAGTGAAGTGTTGTGGTGTGGACACCGGCCCCTTCCCCGCGCCGCCACGCGCGGCAGCGCCGCCTCGAGCTTTCGGTCAGTATCAAAGGCCAGTGATAGTGAGTGTGCGGCCCCGCCGAGCCGGCCAGCGGCCCAGCACCCAGCACCACCTGCGGCAGGCGCCAGGCATGCGCTGCCGACGCCTCATTGAAAACAGATCGTTTACACGGTGCGATTCGATTCGTGAATATTTACGGGTGAATGCGCGTGACGTTTAGGTACGGTGTACACACGTCCTCAATTTGAGCTGGGTTTCGTGACCCTTATACCTATGATATACATAATACAGACCGAGATAGGATTGTAAGGTTAGGATTGTGGGCCCTGATTACGCGCGAAGAAATCCAATAACGTGTAGGGGTGCAATATAAATGTGTAAGACCAGGTGTGTGCTCAACAATATAGAGCAAATAGTTTTTAATTAATTTCGAGATAACATCTTGAATTAAAGGCAATATTAGTAAAGTTTGTCCGAAACTAGAAGCGCCGGGAGAGCGTGGGGAGCCTGATATCTTCATTTACATTTATAGGTACGGTGAACTACGCAAGGTATAGGTATGTAGCCCTTCGTAGCCTTTTGTAGCAGTTCGTAGCGCGGCGTAGCACCGTAGCACTGTAGATGAAGTTAATGTTCGTCGTAGCTGAATTAAAGCTGTCGGTAACATGACTGGCATTAGCCCGGTTACACGGGAAAATAAACTGGAAATGCTGGTTATACCGGCAATCACGTGGACTTTTTACTATACAGGTATCGCAGAAAAAAATATTTTTACTACCCTTTCTATCGTTTTGGAAATCTCAGTTTTCTTGATATTCCTTCAATTGTTCATTACTTCTTCAGACGTTGTTATACTCAATAGTGTGAAATATGGGGATCAGTACAGCACATTTATACCAATAAAATTTAATTCGAATGGGTTTTAGTAAAGTTCAAAACGTGTGCCGATTTTAATGTGACCTAATTACATTGAGCGCATTTTTTGTATCAACCAACTATTGCTTATGTACTTAAACCTAATGATAAGTAGTCCAGTAGTCCAAAGCGTTATACCCACTCACAGGCTTTCCATGTCATGCCCGTTCTTCTCCATAGGAAGCTACTTTTGGAATGGGCAACTAGAATCAAACTTATTTATAATTTTGACGTTCATAAGTGCTTGTAAAGGCCTACATGAAATAAATGATTTGATTTGATTTGAGCGTTCTCTAAATACCTTCAGTTTTATGTTCTTCTAAATGTTGAGTTGATGAGTTTGAGAAGGTTGTATGCGTAAACAGGACGACATTATCGGAAGCCACGTGACGAGGGACCAATCAATCGCTATAAATAGAAGTACCAATCAAAAGCCTTCATCTTTCATAACCTATAGACTGGGAGACTTGTAAGAACTTGTCGTAGAAAAGATTTTTTCTTGAATTAGTAAAATACAAGGTGTTGATTTGCATTTGTGCCATACTTCAGGAGGAGGACATAAAATACGTAAATAATCGATTGGAATTACAGTTAACGGGAAATAGTTAATATTCGCTGCTTTTTATGTCATTGTAATGTCATAGTATTTCAGAAATAATCCAATTTTATGAATGAAATTCATGAGTGATCGTTGCGAATGCTTTGTGTTTGCGTTTGTCTGAGGGCGCAGCACAGTTTTGAGGCCAGTAACACACGCGCCGAGTTTGAAAACGGGTAGTTGGCATTGACAAATTTCCGAAAAAAAATTAAAATCAAAAATTTTCGTATCAATTTTTTTGTTGATTTGGGTTGAGAATCATTAGTATAATTACGTCCTTGACTATGGCACTAATGCAAATCAACAGCTTGTATAAACTTAAAATTTGTGATTGGGGTAGTGGAGTTTCTAACCTCTTGTTTTTGCATAGATTGATCACAACCTATAACTCTGTAATATTTCCATTTTATAAAAGAATCGTTTTCTTTTAATGGACTAATACAGTTACAAAAGTGGCCTATTTAATTCGACTGGTTAACAGTAAAAATAATAAACCTCAGTGGTAGATACACAGTTCATCTTAAAAAACTGAATAAGTATAAGAATCCATAATTTTTGTTCATAAATAACGAAGACTGCTTCAAAAAGAATCTAAAGGCAAACGTATGAACTAGCATATGAGAGAAAAAAATATAAAAAAGTATCATTTTGACATTACGCATGAGTATTTCTCGTAGCACGCTACGTGTTATTGCCGACTACGGTGCTACGAAACGCTACGAAACGCTACGACACGCTACGAAATATTAGCTACGAGAGCGAGCGTTATTCGAAATAAATATTATTAGTACTCGCCGGGGATTTAGAGTTGTTATACGTTAAGGATTTATTTCTGAAAGTAGTAAAATATTCTCTAGAGGACGAAATAAATCTTCATCTGCGGTGTCTTTTAAGGAAATGACAACTTAACGATATTACTGTCCTATCAAAATTATTTGAAAAGATTAAACCGAATTGGTATTTTATACGGCTATCGTCTATAGCCTGATTGTCCGTGGAAGATTTTTATTTATTCATCAGTTTTATATGGAGAACTGAAACTAAACCGAATTTATGTATTTGTTATAAATTGTATGGAAAAGGTAAAATTTTTGGAACTAGCCAATCCGTGCGAGACTTCTACGAATGAATTTGTACTGGAACTAAATAGAATAAAAAATATGTTGAAACGTCAATAAAAAGCTAGAGCAAAAATCAAGAACTAGCAATTTTGATGAATCTAGTAGTTAGAACACAAACAGTTTCATGATTTAGGAAACAGGCGCACTGAGGTATCACGTTGGGTTTGCTGTTAGAAAACTCGTAGTATTGGCTCTTCTTAATTATAAAATCTGTACCCTATCATTAGGATATAACATAAACTCTCTGCTGGCAAGTTAGTTCATCACCAGTTCTTCTTTCCAGCCAAAACACTGGAAGGTGGTGAAATTACTTACATTCTTCAATAAAAAAAGTCACTAACTCTCATAACTTTCTCCCATTCGTTTCTTCCAATCACATACTTAACTCGGCATCTTGTATCAGTACCACGACATGCAAATACGACACATTGACACAGAATGGTCCACATAAACCATATCCCGACACCGCACTATAAACGCGAGTGAGTTGTAAAACCTCCATCCCTCACCGCCCGTGATTTATTGAGCGATAATTTGTGTATTGAGCGATTATTTTTTGGATCCAACGATATTTTTGTATTCGTCGAATGACGAGTATTGACGAAATAGCGGTAATTTGCCGTAATTTGTTTGATGTCTCATTTAAAATTTTATTGCTGACGGATATTTCGTAGTGATATGAGAGATCTGTCTGATATAGTTTCGTAATTTAATTCTGCTGGTTTCATCTGCATGTAAATTGATGATTGATAGGTGTGTGTGATTTTAAAGCAACTCTTTGTAAGGAAAAATATGAGTATATGCATATTATTTTTATTTTGCGCAAATTTTGAAATCTGAAAACTGGGACTTTTCTGTATTTCCTTTTCTGAATTCTCTTTTTAATAAAAACATTTAACATTAGGTTTCAATTTACATTGAATCATATATCAAAGGTTCATCAGCAACTAAATTCTGGGACATTCCATGATTTTCATTTAAATGCGTTATGCTGGAATAATTTGTGATAATAATCAAATATAACGTGATCAACAAATGGTTCCGCAGAACAATATAAATCATCCATCGGAAGGATCCATTAGTTCAATTGTTTTACGGATCAATTTATACGTGGTGTTTAGTGTTAGAGTATTTCCGTTGAATAGACATATTAATTATTAATTTATTTATGGTGTAAATAGTGAAACATATGTACGTCAAACCTATAGAAAGATAGAAAAGGTGTCCATGGAATTTTTTGAAGTTTTTTTCCATGAGACCGACTGTTATACTCAGTGGAACCATTTACATTAGTCTATTTGTCTTTTAATCTTCTATCTCATAGGAATCTTTAACTTTGACAAATAGTTGAGTACAATGAATAGTAGCGTCATTTGGTTCTTGCAACATTCTTTGCGTGGCATACATATTTCAAAATATGTATGATATCACTATATTTGATTGTTGTTTTACATCTAGATCGCACGGGCTTTCGTATGCTTTTCCTAGTACCACGTAGCTTTAAACTCTTGAGTAGTAAGCAAACCGATACGGTTACATTTTTACAGTCACACTGTTAGATAGATATTGTCACAGTATCATCCTGAATAACATCTAGGATAGGGTTCAAGACATTTTTTACTTGTACGAACTACATTCCCCTATGACACAAGTAATAACATGAGGAACTAGGAATATCACAAACATGTATTATTATAGCACAGCAGTCGGGCCGTGGCGAATCGATGCCGATTCCTTGCCAAGCGAAGCAGATATTCTTCGCTGACCATTCAGATCTGCTCACTTCGGACACGCTTCGAGTGAAACACCTCGTTTATGTAATAAGGGATAAGGTGTTATGTAGTGTGTATTCGACAATTCGAGCAGTTTGCCTCTCATATTTTTTAACTGGGACTAATAAATAACTATGTATTTACATGCCGCATAGTAAATGAAACATTTCTAGTTATTCTTTTGTTTTGTTAGTCTAATCATTGTTTCTGTAATATAGGTCAATAGATCATAAGGATAAGCAATGTGGCGCAGTTGATCCTTCGATGGGTGACTACCAATGTCATAATGAGTTTGGCCGTGTTTTGGAAGGCATATTCAATTGGTTTAAACATCTTTTTCGGTCGTGGTACCCTAACTTGTGATGCGTGTACAATTGGTTTTATAAAAGTTGGTAAACCTTCCAGGAAAATTTTTGAGATATTATTTTAAATAATTAATTCGTAAAAACAACTTCTAAACGAAACAATCCGTAATCTAATTCCCAACAGCCGTTAAATTAAACATCGGCAATGATCGGCACACATCGGCTATCTTCGGGTTAACTATACCATTCGCGAGGCTTTATATAAGCGTTTTATGTTTAGTTAATTTGTTTATTAGGGATAAACGTTACTCGCGGGGACTATATATGCTATCGGACACAGCTATCCGTAACCGGGGATTAAAATAAAGGCCTGTTAACCCACTGCTGGACAGGTTATTTCATCCTCCTCCGAGCCTTTTTTCCCAAACTATGTTGGGGTCGGCTTCCAGTCTAACCGGATTCAGCTGAGTACCAGTGCTTTACAAGAAGCGACTGCCTATCTGACCTCCTCAACCCAGTTGCCCAGGCAACCCGATACCCCTTGGTTAGACTGGTGTCAGACTTACTGGCTTCTGACTACCCGTAACGACTGCCAAGGATGTTCAATGACAGCCGGGACCTACAGTTTAACGTGCCATCCGAAACACAGTCATTGGTGTCTAAGATATACTTAGACACCAATGACTCATTGGTCATTGGTATCTAAGATATACTTAGACACCAATGACTGTGGACACTGTGTGTTGCTGGACAGGTTATTTATAAATGAATAATTATAATATTTTTTATGAAATCATTTTGTTTTTAGGTTAACTGATATTTGTCCACAGCTGGTCAAATAAGGCATAAATATGTAATCTTGATGGCCACACATCTGTACCTAGCTATAAAGAAATCTGTATAATATTACCTTTACGCAATTAGATTATATACCTACACAGCTATTTAATAACTTTAAAAATAGGTTAGGCTGTACATAAACATACATAATTAACTGCCGATTTATCATATAAAAATAAACAGAAATTCAAACATTTAACATTTCCCTAACGCGTAGGTTTTATTCGCTAAAACAATTAGAGATTTGTTTATCGAAGTTTGCTGTGTAAACGTAATTGCCATTTCGTGGGCTTGTTGTTGCGGGCTTAAAGTACCCCTGAGTATTGTTTGACCCTTCTATGGGGGTCAGTTTGTAAATATATGTCTCAATACGGGATATGAGATTTTCTCGTTTGTAGGTTTTGTTTTTACATTGGTGATGTTACTTAGGCTTGTATGGAAAATAGGCAACCAGTAACCGAGAAGAAAATTGAATGTGGGTACCTTTTATTGATTGTATCCGTATCAGCACTTGTAAGATCAATGCTTAATTTAATTAATAAACTATCTGCAATTTATGAAACATTTTATCACAGCTTTTACTAGGGATAGGATAAGGATATGATATAATAACTAGAGATTCTTAGGCGTTAAATCCATGAAATTAAAAGTATATTTATTTTTCTAAATGTAACGAGGTTTGAGCTTGTATCTTATGGCAAACAAGCAGAAATAAGATCCTTTTAAATCTTGCAAGAAAAATCTATTGCCAACCTAAATATAGCAGGGCTTCATTACCAACAACATGATAGTAATTTCTTACAATTGCAGAGGCTCGTGAGGTATCTTAGGCCTCCGAGTGAAAGAGGTCTAAGTGCTTTGCGCCATAGCCACGCCCACTGACAGAGGTGAACGGCTATTTTTGTATACCTTAATGGTTTATTTTCACTATAGACTTATGTATTTGTACGTGGTTTTGGAGAAATACGTGGATATGAAGATGTTAAGGTTATATTTATGTGTACTGTAAAAGTAAATTTGGTAGTGAGTGGTATAATAGTTTCAGAAATGGTGCTCAATAAGTTTGGTGAAGTAAATGTTGTGATGTTTATATAAATTGCAAAAGCAGTAGATTTTGGTATACAAAACCGTTTTTGTAAACGTTACTTTGATGTATAAGATGAAATAAAAATCATCATGATCGTATCAGGCTATTGCCGTCCACTGCTAAACATAGGCCTAATAAGCGTCAACCGTCCCAATAACATTAAATGAGGTCAATTACATGCGTTAAAATTGAAAAAAAACATACACTATTCAAAAAAGGTGTAGTTTTATACACTGGACATTATATGTAGTTGTGCCCTTAAAACTCTGTCCACAAAACCGCAATTCTTATATTATTTTAAGTCTGAAACAACGCGAATGCAACGTGTCTCTAATTGGTAAATCAGTGTGAACACATGTCGTGAAGCCAGGGTTTCCTCGCTTTGTTTAAAGAAAGCTGTTTCTTGCAAATGAATGGACATCCGGTCCTTCTAATCAGAACCACCTGTGATTGTACCGGAAAATATGCTTCTTTTAATTTGTTTTTTAGTCTGTATATAAAGTCGGTATATAAAACAGACATCGGTGCACGGTTTTTCTTGTAAGTTCATAATATAATTGATATATGTGTATGGTATTCTGTGAATAAAGATAGCAAAGATTTCTGTGCATGGAATTAAATATCATTATTATTTTGCAAGAATACCCCTCTAAAAATTATGACCTATATTTTTTCCCTTACACTGTAGCTCACAAAAATGATTCAAATCTTCTCCCAACTCTAAACTGCCCTACATCTTAACACATAAAAAAAAAAAACAGAACTCAATCAGAACTTATCAACGACCAACATATGAAACGTCAACCAAGTAGGTTACACGAACCTTCCGCATCAGCCGCCAATGCCAGACGCGTTCGAAAATTTTTTTTTTTAAGTTTCAGCTGGCTTGCGTCACTGGGGGTGTGAGTGGTGACGTCACGAGGGGAAGTAGACCGCGGGAGGGTTGTCACGCCCCCTGCCTCACTGTTACGTGGTCTCGGTTTGACAGCGAATTGTAACGTCATGTTGGACTGTTGGATTGCGTAATTAGTGACGTTTTTTAGGTAGGTAGTTTTGCATCTGTCATCTGATGTTGTTAAGAAAGAGAAATTAATTAGTTTTTTTTTGTGATTTAATTTAGTAGGTGTTATTGGTATCAATGTAGATTGAGTTTTGGGGATAATTTTCATAAAGAAGAATAGAAATGAAGCTAAAAAATTTAATACCATGCTAACCGACCCTGTGGGTAGATATCGTGATATTAATTATTATATTATAGCCTGTGACGCCTAACTAAACTGAGCAATTACAAAAAAAACTAAACAATCCATTTGTCCTCATAACTATGATTAAAACAAAAAATTCCAACCATTCTATCTCACATACCCTCTTCAAAAATGTAATTTTACATATAATACATAATATAGCACAAACAAACATAACCTCCAGTCTAACCAAAATAAAAGCTCTTTAAATAGCCGCGTGCAGTTCACGGCTGCTCTCGCTGGAGGCCGCGGCTGCATTTAGCCTCCAATGTTACTCAGGACCTGGTGGGGTTACGGGCACGTATTTACAGGCTTATTGATAACTTGAAGAACTCGCAGTTTCTTTAGTTTTTCTGTGGGGTGGGGGCTAATGTTGTTTTTGATGAAGCAGTTTTTTTATGAGCTATGTATTTAAGGGCTCTTAAAAATATGGTAATTTGTATTTTTTCGCAGAAGACATTTTTCTTATTCATTTTCCAAGAATTTGAATATGAGTCACTCTTAGAATGTCCTAACACAATCTCTTTTATCATTCATACAAAGTTATATAACTTGAATTTGAAAATAAAACAAGAAACTATTGTACCACAGTAGATATCGAAACATACATGCACATACATATTCTACATGCCTTTATCGATAGAACACTTCATTAATACCTTTATTCAGAGTCTACAGGTCACGGTTTCACTTTCACTGCAAAGCGCGAGTGGTTCATTTCCCAATATAGATAATGCAGTCACTAGTCCAAGGCCTTGTTTCTACACTGAATGGACGAGCTATTTTCATACTTGAACTATTTAATATGATCGTATCAACCCTATAACATACTAAATATGTCTTAAAGTAAGCGGAAAGCGCTTATTATATCAATGAGCTCGCAAACCAAGGTCACGCTACGGCGTAGCTGCCGTAGCACGCGTAGCAAATTAACGATTATTTCGTAGCGATCATGTAGCACGCTACGACACGCTACGACAATTCTCTTTTGGTTTTGAAAAAGTGAGTGTCAACTCACTTTATTGACGTCTGACATGCAAACTAGTGTGTGAAACATTGAAATAAAGTGATTATGATTTCAGTTAAATTGTTTCTTTGCACTCCGCGGCACGCGATACGGTCTATTATGAAACATAACGTTTTGCGTGCAGAAAAATGTAGCAATCATTTATAGTGCTTTGTTTAAAACACGTTTAAACTTTTTGACCCACTTGCCAAAATACGTCTATGCAAATGAGCCAAAATACAAAGCTCTATTTTATAAGACTAACAAGTCTAGCAAACATTCATAGCAGAAGCTTAAACAAATTAAGATATGGCTTAATTAACGCGAAAACCCGGTTTTACGATGTCCCCGAACCCGTTTGAAATATAGCTTTTGCACGAATATTTTATAGTTAAATATCATTGTTTATTGCATTAAATTATGGCGTTTAGTTTCGCTAATTTGAATAATTATTATTCATCGGTTAATTTACGCGATTAAAAAGGAAATGGCCTCGAAGTGAGCAGAATCTCAATGAGGAGAGAGTTATGACAATAATATTGCTGAGTGACAATTGTATTTATATTTATGTAGTTGTTTTTATCGTCTCATCTTCAAGGAAGTCATACGCTACGTTATTCATGTTATTACTTCAATTTCAAATGCGATTAAGTTATGGTAATTGCTTACATCAAAACTTACGTTTAAGGGTATAGTATACATAGCTATTTATTTACCCTCCTTGCTATGGTCTTGTAAGAATTTTTGTAGGTGATATTATGTACATATTTTAGTGTATCTTCTACCATTTACGGTTTTTATTCCAACAGTAACCACATAAAAATCAAAACAGCTTACTTCATTTTTATTCCAACTTATTTTCCACCAACATCATAAAAGTTCACAGCAAAATCGTTACAGATTTTAAAGGCTTTCTTTTAAAGGCTGTAAAAACCAGATAGTTCTAAACGTGTTTCGTGATGGCTCGTGAATCTCAGATTTGCAGCATCAGCAGTTACTGATCTGCCGAACTGCCAACTATGTTGAGGTCGGCTTTCAGTCTAACTGGATGCAGCTAAGAACCAGTGTTTTACAAGGAGCGACTGCCCTATCTCACCTCCTCAACCCATTTTATCGGACAACCAATTAAATACCCGTTGGTAAGACTTTTGTCAGACTAACTGGCGTCTGACTGCCAAGGGTATTCATATATATGACTAGGATTTCCAGTTTATCGACACGGAAGAACTCATAATGACAAGATTGTCACCCATCCAAGGACTGACCGCGTCAAGACCGATCGATGCGCACGACTTTGACTTAACCGCGAGTTCTTCTAGAACGCATAAAAACCAGACAGAAAGTCTGAAAGGCTAGAAGTCACAAAGGCTGTAAAAACCAGTATAGTTCTAAACGTGACTCGTAATGGCTCGTGAATCTCAGATTAGCAGCATCAGCAGTAACTGAGGTCATGAATTTAGAATAGCAATCGTTGCAGGCAGTGGTGATGGCGGATCAAATGGCACGTTTGAGGCGGGCCATTTTGACCTGAGGTTTTGATGTTTTGGTAAAAGGGTTTATTTAGTTTAGGTAGTGGAAAATATAAGCTGTATTTTACGGATGGTTGAAATGTGATTAGGAGAAATTAAGATTGGTTATGGTACTTTTACTAAGCTGAAGTTACTGAAGATTTGTTTGCTTTGAAAGGATTAATCTCAGGAACTGCACGTTTGATTAGAAAAAAAACAGTGTTAAGTAGTATATTAATCGAGAGAAGCTAGATTCGTATTGCAGTCAATTTAACATAAAACACTGAATTCGATATGAATGCCAATTTTTTTTATTACTTTAGAACAATAGGTGAAGCACTCAGTCCCAATGTTTCCGTAGTTACTTTATTTATTATTTAAATAACAACGTTAAGGCACATAGTTCTCTAGTTACATACTAATTAATACACTAACATTCGCTAGTTTCGGAAACGAATAAATCATAATAACTGTTAATTGAAGGGTGAACGGAAAATGATTTAACCTGCGTTTCTGCGGTTTCCATCGATATCGCATCTTAATGGCTAAATCAGAGGGTAAGATTAATAAGTTAATTTAAATTGATAGACGTTCATAATTCACTCGGGACCAATTTATCTTAAGTGGGTACTGAAATTTTAAAATACCTTGAGTAATGGAGATTGCAATATTCTAATCATGATAAAAAAGGTAGGAAAAATTGCTGGTATTCCAATTTTTCTGCGTGTTTATTAACTGCGTCTTAAACCTTTTTGACATGAATTAAGTTCTCCTTCAGGACATTACAAACCCTGCCAAAACTCAACAGAAAATCAAAACTATATTTGTGACAACAACAAGACTCAACTTCTGACTCAAAGCAGTTCTATTATAACACATTTACAAGGAGACAAGATAACTTGAAAGTCTTCAAAAACTAGCGAGGTTCTTCAACAACTGAATATGTAAAGTTGTATTTATTCGACGAGACACGCTTGGCTGTGGTCAGAAATATTCCCATATACAATGGTTGGGTACGTGCGGTCCGTGATTCAATGTGGTCGCCCAGAGTGGCGATGCTTTCACATTTTCCTTTTAAATGTAAAAGTATTGAGGTACTCGTATTTTGTAGTTGCTTTCAAGATCTGTTTGCGGATATTTGTGGTTTAAAACTATTGGAATTGTTTTTATTTACGTATTGTTTCAGTATTGTGAAAAATGCTAGCGGCCATTTCATTTCATTTCGCCTTCTAAAGGATTTAAGCAGGCAATGCTAAAATAATCTGAATCTTCCCTTTTGTAACGAAAACGTAACAAACTCACATTCACATAGAGAAATATATGTGCGGGAATCTGACCCATGTCACGAAGTGTCTATCAATCACGACTTTGCCAAGCATGGCGCATCTGTTGGCGCGACATACTAAGCGACAGTAGTTTAATTGCGAAAAGAGCTCACTAAACACGGCCCGCATTGCGGTTACCATTGGTACTTGTGTAAAACTGTTTGCAGCTCACCGTGTACAAATTTGCTTTGATTAACGAAAGTAATAAGGTTGTAGCAGGCACTCTATAATGAACAGCTTCATCTCAACGAAACAGCGGCCATTTTTCTAAACTCCAAACTTGATAAGAGGCGAACGAGTGGCCGCGTGGCCCAGCATCACCGCTCTGCCTTTTACGCGACACTTTCGCTTCAATCCGTCGCCCGGCGTCCGCGACCAAGAATCCACTCGACGACCGACCAATTTAAAGCGACCTTCGCAAGTTCGCGCTCCCCCCCTCTGTTGTATCATTTGATCTGTGCAGCGGGAGGAGAGGGAGGTTCATTGATTCTGGTTTGAAGAAGAGGTTGTCTGATAAGGCGGCCCTCCAGCGATGCTCGCCTTGAAGTTGTAACGTACTGTCTTTGATAATGGATCTGAAAGGTTGCGGTACAATCGAGTTAGGCGCCGTGCACACTGTTATAGGCTGTCGATGTATATACCTATATCTGGATATAAGATGGCGCCGTTGTATTAACGTTGGTTTCATTGTCGTTTGTTAGGTCGGTTTTAAACCCAAATTGAATTCATGTTACAAAGCAACGAATTCGAGAGATGTGTCATTATTGAAATTCTGTAGTAATAGTTAGACATAAGTGCGCCATAGGTCGTAGGTTCTCAGTAGCCTGAAATAAAAAAAGAACCTTAAAGTACATTCCATAATCACGGAATAAATCAACTGCAGTACTTCCTTGTAGAAATACTTAAAGCATTACTTATTTAACTGAGTTCCTTCACAAAGACTAGAACTACAACATGTTACCTAACCACGGGCTGCCAATTCAAAACTACACTACATTGCAAACAAACAGGGCAACTAGTCGCGGCTGAAGCTCGGTGAGTCATTAAATATGCACCGCGACACACAGCCATTCAATTTATAATTAATCGAATTCCCCCACCAAGTCCCGATGTCGCGCTTTGATTGGCTACTGTCGAAGTCTATGTGGTGACTTCGAAGATTTGAAGTCTTTATTACTCTAAATCAAAATTCATTAATCGTTATTGAAACTTGCCTGCAAAGCATCACTTTTTGAACGTCAAAAATAAAAGACAGCCCCCAAAACGCTAACTCTTCTCCACTCCCTATATGGTTGTAATTTGCCTTTGTAGGTTTGTTACGTTGTCAGGTACATTAACAACATTATCCTGAATTACTTACCATAGTAGTTTTTGCACAGAAATCAGTACTCATATAAAAGACAATTAAAGCAAAATCAATAGGTACACATAAACACTCATTCCGTGGTTCCTTTTACTAGCAGTAAGACTTAATCAAACCTTTCTCAGAATAATACTATTTAATTATCAAACAATGGATGTGCCAAAGAAACCCAACCTCCGTCACGGGCAGGGCCAGGGGTACTCCATGACGCGTGCTCCCGGGGGAACCCATCCGTATTCCTCACTTCGAGTATTAAGAACGCATACTTTAAGTTGCCTATTCATGGGTATATGATATAGTTTAAGTTGTAAAAAATACCTACACTCAAGCCGCATTTAGTTGTAAGTATATAAAAACATACGAATTGAGAACATCTTCTTTTTGGAAACTCGGTTAAAAGTTATCAGTCGTCTTTAATACTCCAAGTGCTTTGTTTTAAGAAATATGTTAACTCAGCTTATGATACGCTTTTTCCAGTTAATTTACCAAAATATTAAACTAACTTAATGTCCCAACCGTCGTTATCAAGTTGATAGTTCACTTAACTTAATAAGGTCAATATTTCCATCGAGTCATAACTTAGAATACTTAACCTTTATTTTTCATTGACAATCACATTTCTGTTCATTCAATACGTAATAATTTCTGTCGACAGTTATCGCTCAGCGATTTGACTGCGATTCTAAATCGTGCAATGAATCGTTCAAGATCGCGATTGATCGCAGCGATTTGTCGGCCGCCCTGAGACGGCTTTACATAAAATTCGCTCACCCTCACTTGGGGAGGATACAATTTTGTACGAAAAATTGATTCAATTTGCGTATATGCAAAACGATTTTAGTTTCGTTCGCTCTCCGTGATATTGTCACGTGCATCTATTTTGTTTTCTCAATCTCTTTTCAAAGGTGTGCTCTCATTTTTGGATGGAAGGTTGGAAATGGGGCAAAGAGATATGCCATTGCATAAGATATGAGCTATAGTTTGAGAAATACGGAAAAATCCCGATATGATTTTGAATAATAGTGCGCTGTGGGTTGTGTTTTCAAAACTAGACCCTACTAATCAGGTGATGTAATATGAGGTTTTAAGAACTTAGTTTGTGCCCAGTATTAAGCAACTTTCGAGACCGAAAATATTGAAACATAGATATAAAACCACGGGTGAATTATTATAAAAATAAACGCAAATCGAATCAGAACAATGACGGAAGGCGTCGCATTAATATGTAAAAGATAAAAAAGAAATATTTCCTTTGCTAAGAAGTTGATGCGGAGTTAAGAATGAAGCCTGAAGGAATAAATATTACTTACTTAAAGTTTTATTCATGTAAATGTCGCAATTGAATTATTTATACACTGTTTAGTGAATGAGTGACGCGAGTTTCTTCACGTGCCTTTTGTTAAAACTATGTGAGACAAAACTGTTTATTTTAGCGCCAATATCCATTATGTATTAGACATAGACACTGAATTTATAGGAAGCTTTATATTTACGTGGTCAGCTGTCATTTGAACATCCTTGGCGGTCATTAAGGGTAGTTAGAAGTCAGTGGGTCTAACAACCAGTCATGCTAAGGAGTCTTGAGTTGCCTGGGTAACTGGGATGAGGAGGTCAGATAGGCAGTCGCTCCTTGTGAAACACTGGTAATCAGCTGTACCTATCCGGTTAGACTGGAAGCCACCCTAACCTAACATAGTTGGGAAAAAGCTAGGTAGATGATGATGATATTTACGTGGTAGGATTGTGAAGGAACCTCTTTTTGTGGGAAGTCGGTAAAACCAGAGTAAACAATTATTTCATCATTAATTTATCCATTACCAATAAAGAGTGAGAAATAATAACAAATTGAAATTTTCACTTTCATGTAGTTATTATAATATATTTATGTATAACCTATTCAAATAATACATTTGTTTAGCTTTGTGGAATTATACTCATTAATATAACAATAATTTCATATAACTAATTATTATTGTTGTTGATATAGTACGATTTTTGGTTGAGTTCTAGTAAACACAACAGACTTCAATACAAGCAGTATCTGTTACGTAGTTAATTCTGTAATTATTAACACAAGTATTGTGTAGAAATAACAATTAAACATACATAATCATATTGTAGTATATCAAATTGTGTTGTTGTATTCTGTATTCAAGTTCTTTTTGAAAACAATATATGCATACAGTATAATCGTTCATACGTATATAGTAATAGTGTGCGTTTCCCAAAATATATTAACGCGATTTTAATCACGTCAGAAGAAAGACGACCACTGCTGGAAAAAGGCCTCTCCCAAGGTTTGCTACTTTTCTCGATCTTCAGCAATCCGCATCCAATGTTCTCCGACCTTGTCCATATTAACTCACATTTGCTGAGCAAAGGGTGCAGCATTTTGCATTCAAAAAGTTTTCTCAAAGTGGGGATCGAATATATGTAGAACCTTACGCGTAACAGCCAGTAAAGACACTCAAAGCAAAGAAAAATATTGTCCACTGCGTGTCGATTTCACTGCCACTGCTGGGTCGTCTGGGACTTTCTCCATAGTCCGAAGGTCAGTGGTGTCCAATATTAACTTAGGAAGTATGACGTCACGAGGTCTTGAACTAAGCAGACGACGTGTTGCTCCCGAGTTTGTTGGGACACTTCTTGTTCGTACTCCTAGGCTAACACCAACTGAACTGTGGAGGTTTTTGTGAGCCTCATTGGTAAGGAAAAGGGCTGTGTTTGATAGAAATGTTATTTATGTTCATAGCATATCTAAGCATTGATGTTTTCTTTAGTAGAGGTGTGAAAACGCTAGACAGTTTAATCTATTTCTAAGTTGAGCTGCAGTCTAGTTAGGTTCTGTAATAATCCTCACAAATTAACGCTACTTTTAAGTCCAAAAAATAATCAACAAACTAAACCCATCCTTTCATAACTCCACAAAAGAAAACACCAAAGAAAGGCTAACAAAATCCACGAACACACGACAAAGGGACACCCGCCAAAAGACTGGAGCATTTTCAAAAAATTAGTCGCTCCGACGTACCAACAAATAACTAGCATTTACGGAGAACTCTAAAGCTGTTTTAGCGAGCCCCAACCCGGGCGTTGACGCCTAAAAGCGTAAAAAAAGCCCCGAAATGCCCCAATGCTCCTTCGTTTGTTCATAACAGGCTGGCTTGCAGTGAACACTGACTTTTTACTGTACCCTTACCCATCAGTCGAGTTTTTTGCGACTTCGGTATTAGGCTTGTTCCCTTTGTGCCTGCTGTGCCATATTTGGTACTAGTTAGTCAAAAAATCTGGGACAAGGGAACTTGCTTTAATGCTGTCAATAGATTGTTTTGGGAACTTAATTGTGATTGAGGGTTTGGGTTTTTGGCAAGGATGGACGAGGAGAAAGATAACCGTGTTCGGGGATCAATGGGTTTTAACATAAAAATAAAGACATTAACAACACTCAATCTGCAGGTCTTGGTGTTATATCATCATCATCAGCCTATAGCAGTCCACTGCTGGACATAGGCCTCTCCAAGTGCACGCCGTTGGGGTAAACGAGTTCTAGAGTGGAGACCACGACTAGGCAAACGTAGTGTAGGACGTCCTCAGGCACGGTGGAGTGATGACTTGCGCAAGACGGCTGGCAGGACCTGGATGCGAGCAGCCGAAAATCGATCTCAGTGGCGTGCACTTGGTGTTATATGCGATGCATCAACTTTACTTGCGTCACACTACTATTAGAGGTCGCTACTTTTCATTGCCCCACTCTTCACTTATCAGCCACGTATTTCTTTTCCTTCTTACTTTCAAACCATATTATTTTTAAACAAGGAATCTGTTTAATACTCCGTTTCTCAGAGAACAAGACCAAATAACCATCCTCAATTAATTTGATAAGCGCAATCTATCACGTCAATATCAATTAAACGTACCGCTCACCCTGTACCTCATACAGGGTGTTTGCTTGTCGCAGGCGGATCAATAACCCCGTGCTTCTATGTGCTGCCTAGATAAACAGAGGATGTGCCGCTGCGGCGCCTGCCTTCTTGTACTCAGATGTTTGAAATGTGGATGTGACTTTACATTAGCCAAATCTGACGCCTGTAAGTCGCATTTTTACAGTCTTGTTGTTTATGGAATTGGTGTGTAGCACAATTGTAGTTTTCTAAAACAACATGGATTTTCAGACTTTTTCTCTGAATGATTTTGTGATTTAAAATTTGTTTAAAAAAATTTGCACGCCATGGTAGAATATTGTTTGAAATACATTTATACAACATCTATATTCATACACATCACTTGACAAAGCTACAAGAACCACATTTTACAATCCTCACAAAACCTCAATATCCAACATCACCACATTCCAACCAACAAAAAAAAACTTCCTCACAACACAACCACGAACACTGATCAACACAACACAGAGATTAAATTGCCGCATCCAGTTCTCATCCCTCCATGTCCCGCGGCACGGTACCGATCAATCAAACAGGCAGTCACAGCTGAAAACAATATAGGGGCTCGGGACACGCTGTTTGTTTTGTGAACACCCTGTGGTTATGTGCTGCGTAAGATCTGTTTGGTCTTTATTATCGTGCGGAACGATGTAAATAGTTTTCAATTGGAGATTTTGAAAATATTTGTTATTGCAACTGTTTGTTTTTAAGTTAAGGGAGAGTATCGCCCTAGTTTAGTCTTCATGTAATCTGTCTTTCAGAAAGAATGGTGTTTTTAGACATGTATAAAGCATAGGTCGAGACAGATTTTATTTAGAGTTATATAAAATATGGTTGAACTTATTTTATACCTCATATAAAAATCAAAGCAAGCGAAATTGAGTTATAAAATATAAATGCAGTCTATTTATAATGTTATACGATTCTCAAATTTGCATTGATTATACATTTTGTAGAAAAATACTCGGCCAAGCAAACTAGTGTTGTTAGGAAAATTTTTAAGTATAAAAAAATTGAGAAATTATGTTAGAGACAGAGTAAAAGGCATTTCAGGCTTTGAATGCACTCATAGATAGGTATTCCCTTGTAAACTAACGGACAATAAATTGTCTTAGACGAGCTATTAGTATTTAACCACCAGACGGACTACTGATCCAATAATACTTTAAACTAGTCTCAAACTTCCCATTAAAACGCCAATAAATTTATCTGAAAATTTGCATTTCAATACCGATATGAAAGATCCATCTTACACTAGAAACTTCCTACATAACATAATTACCTCCTTAGGAAGTAAAACGTCTATTAGCTCCTTTTCATGCTAAAGTAAGGAGATAATAGGAATATTAGCGTGTCCTACTCAACCAAGGAGAACAAAATGACTAGCGGAGATATCATAACTCAATATCTCGTAAGAAAGTACCGCGTCAAAATGCGGGTGCGAGGGATACGATAAACGTTAGTAACTCCGCCCTTATATGCATTCTATGGAACCAGCCCCATTATTTTAAAAATAAAATCACGGTTTTGATTTGACAAGGAACCCGAACCTCTCGTTAGTTTTAGTAATTGATCACGCTACGTTGCTTGACCTACAAGAAGACGCCTGACCTACCTTTCTTATGCCATTTCCGTTGTCTTTCCTTTCTCCGTGTACCTAACGGTTAAAAGTATACCTAGGTTTCGACAAAAACTGAATTGCTGATGTCATAAAATGCAGCGTTGATATGCAGTCTACCGCGAGTTTTACTGCCTCATAAAATTATGGGGGATCAAATGTGTCTAGTGGCTTCCTATGAAATATATCGTATATCGTGATGTACGGTAATTTTAATAGTTTGAGCTGAAGAGATGGGACGTTGCTTATGTTTTATTTAATGGGAACGTCTCATATGATATATCTTATATCTCGATGACATATTTTTGTCTTCTTTCTAAGCTATTGGTAGGATCGTTTGTTAATCTTTAAGTTATTGTTAATAACATGTTCATGTGTTTTCGTTATCAATGTGTTTGATGACTATAATTACTTCGATCCGTAGATCGTTCGATCGTTCGATTCGATATATATTACAATAAAGTATTTATAAACGTACATACTTACTACAAGACCTTGTATTTATTCCACAAGTATACAAAATGCATGAAGCTACAATTCCTAACACTAAAATGCTGAGTTTAAAGATCGTAGCTTTTCATAAACGGCGGCAGGTGGTCATCGCTATTTCACTACGTTACAAATTTTATTATTCCTTGTGTGAGAACTGATGAATATTAAACAGGTTCCACATGAACCGATAGTGAATAAAACGCTTTCATGAATTTTCCAAATAAGCAGTTGGAAGTGACATTTAAATGTACTCGTGTTACAACATTTTAGCCTTAAAAGTATGAATTGCAGCCTTTAAATTGAAGGAAGACTTAACATTTATAGTGAGTATACTAGCTTACCTTTATGTATCTAGGACGAATACTAGTTCTTGACAAAATGTAACGCGCTAATTAGCTACTGTTCTAATGAACAAGAATGTAAAACAAAAACACACATTCATCTCATATCTGTAATGTTTCTACGTTGAAATTGAATCGATTTAAATGAAATTGGATCAGTCTAGAGGGAAATGCTGTGACCTGACAGGGTTCTTGTACTCTACCTTGTATAACATTTGTAACCACATTATTAACTGTAAAACGTGTATGTATATATGTATGTACGTGTATGTATGTATATATGTATGTATGTGTGGCTTAATCAATTGTTTAAATAGTAAATAAATGAATATGAATATCGAAAAACGGACATAACCTTTTAACCCTGAAGGAGTTCCCTCAGGACGCAAATGGAACCACAAGGACCAGCTAGTACGAAATAAACAACAAATTTTACGACGGTGGGTAACATGCAAAAATTGTCGTTCGACAGCTGCGGTGTTGGCAGACTGTAAAACTAAATTTTTTACGTCCAGGAAAGAGGCCATCAAATGAATTCGATGGCAATGCTCGGGGCCCGTCGTAAATACGAGTACACGGCGCTTATGCTTAATGTTTTCACACTAGAACTAGCTATTATTTGTTTAAGGTGACTTTTTACTAAAACTATAGGCTTCGGCATCGGCAGCTTCTTGCCTCAGCCAATCTCATCCCACCCATCCACGGACTGGGTGCGTCGAGCGTTGCTTAACGTCATGATTGACCTATGAATCAAACGATGGAAAAACAATGATATAACTGAAATTCTTACCAATTTTAAATGTGAAAATAATGTTTCCTTTTAGATTGAGGTAAAATTGTACACAAATATAGGGTAGTTCCCTGGAAGACGTAGGTTATGGGAGCATTATCTTTAGGCTGCGAGTGAACCCATGGCTAAAGAAAGGTAGTATGGAAATGTAACAAGTCATACTACAGAGGTACAATTAAGTACTTTTTCGACCCAATACTAAATCGATTATAACCTAAGATATCGAATGCTTAAGAGCGCTATTACAAAATCGAATCGCTCAGGTTTAGGTAAATTAGACGATAGCCGGCAGCACTTGCGCGCGTGTGCGTCTAGTGAAATACGCAACGCACACCTGCGGACCGCCACGCGGCACAAACAAACTTGAGACTTTGCCACTTTTATTTTCGAAATAGTTTATTGGTTTTATAGTTTATGAAATATTATTTGTACCGATGAATTTTATAACCTAGAATAGCTCGATTGAGTTACAATAAACAAATAATCGTTTACAATTTTTAAATTATTTAATCGACAACCAAACTTTTCACCATGTTTATCAATTAGGTATAAGTAATTGATTTATAAAAAAACTAAAATCTATAATTCGTCTTCCATGTATTGTATCTTCATTTTCCTGCAACAATAAAAACTAGGAATGTAAATAGTTTATTAAAACAAATGTGTCTGTTGCGAGTGACAAAAAATACTTACCATATTATTTGTACTGGTATCCGATTGAGTCTGATAATCTGAATTAAATATGCTTTCATTATCCTGCAAGAATCAAAGATATCCAATAATATTATTATGCAACAGCGAAACTAACGACGATGACATTTACGTACATATTTCTATATAACCAACATCAAAAAAAGAGAACCCAATCTATAACATTTTTGCATTAGAATATCATGGGTTAATACTTGTGTATATTACATTTCAATCAGATCATTATAACTAATAAATAAAATAAAAACTCACTAGTATCAAAACGAGTTCGTTGCGCAGGTTGCGCTATATTTTCGAGCTCCGGCGAGTTTGCGCGGCGCAACAGCGAGCGATACGTCCTCCTCGATAAGCGCTTGGCGCTGACTAAAGTTGAACACCGCGCGTCACAAGATTTATATTGATTTTTGCATTGCAAACAAAAATTATTTTAAAATATTGTTTTACGTTTAAATAGACCAATTTTTTTTTCAAGCTTTATAACAATACCACCTTAATTATTAAATATGTTTTATTTGAATTTGGATTATACTTTCATAGATAAAAAATATAGTTTTGTACGGAAAATTGTCAGTAACTCTCAGTTTTATAGAATTATTTTTGGTGTATTACTGTATGAATTGTAATAAATTGGTGTAAGCAAGCACAAGTACAAGATATAGTTGTATCTTGAACATTTTTATAAATGGTGAAATTGCTATATCCTCGTAGTACTGAAGCATCAAAAGATTCCCAAAAGCAACATTTTATGAAACATCCTTTGCAGAGACAAAGATTTTACTGATGTACGTGGACAAATTAAAATATTTATTGAAAACAGCCCCAAGATAAATGATCAAACTTTCTTAATCTTATTTTTGTTTTTTTTTTGTGACTGTATCCAAAGCATACTGACGCATCAAAACTCGTATAAAACTCGAAAATTTGTGATAGCCCTCTTAATGAGCTTTTGACGCCTCACTAGCACTCTCGTGTAGTTCTCAATCGGCTTAGCTGTCGCTATGCAGTGCGTGTTCTAATACAATTCCAGTCAAGATGTTTATTGCTTTGCTGTGTTTAGCTGCTGGGTTTGGGATCCTGTGTTCTATTTCATTGAATGGAACTGAGATCGTGGTACATTCGAGTAGATTTAGTAGGTGTTTGACTCCTGACAAAAGAAAAACGTTCGAATAAAACAAAACTGCCTAAATAAAAAACTGCTAGACTCCCTCCCCATGATGCGATAATTTGCGAGGGCATGCGTGGTGAATGCATTTGCTCATTAAAAAAAAAAAAAAACAACCCAGTGACGTTTCTACTGCTTCAAATACACTAAAGAATCAATTGCAAAAATATACCAAAAACTGAATTGTAGCTCTTCTGACCAATTCTTAAGTTTCAACTTTAAGACTTGAAATAAAATACAACTACCTTAAAGGTAAGTGGTACGGAACCAAACGTACGTAAACAGAAACAGAACGATTTCCCTCAAAACTTGTAAGAGAGAAACTCCGGGTCGTTTAGCTAAGTTCCTTCGTTTGAGAAGCTGATTGAATATCAGTCTGTACATGCTTTGGAAAACAAGACGAAACTGTGTCTGAACTTACTGCCTAGAAAGATAGAATTCAAGTCAAAACTCCTTTTGACCTGTATCCGAATTTATTAGTGTGATTAAAATCAAATTTTATATAGGTGAAAGGGGCAGTGCAGTAGTTGATTACTGATCCAAAACGTTTGACCATTTTGGTAGACCTTTTGCAATACCCCTTTGGCTCTGAAGATCAAGAGGTTCCGGACTCAATTTTCAGCTTTACTGTAGTGTAAAAAAAAAACAAATCATCGGATGAACGAGGGTTAGGAGGTATTCCAAGGACGATGACTGGTGAGGATCCATTCACTGTCAGGTGTGTGTAAGATAATCCTTCTAGCTGATTATGTCAGCACTGTTCAAGTCTGCCTAACACACGCCATCCCAATTAGTATCGAAACAGCGTAATCTAATATCCTTTGGTTGACATTTAAATGTTGCACGCGACGCTGGTATTCTACCCAGCTTTATTCCTGGAAGATCTAATATTCTTCGTTATGTCAGATTGGTATAATAATGCGTGTTTTTCTGGATTTCATAATGCATTCTCTACATATACGTCGTGTACAAAAAGTATTATAGGACAAATGTATCATTAAAAATTTTGTTAGTCGAGTGTTCGAAATGCCAAAACTACTGACCCGACACCAAAAAAAATACTTGAGAAATTACAGGCTACTTTTTTTCCAGGTATGATAGTAAGTAGTTCTCTGGGAACGCCGGTAAAACCGCAGGGGTACAGCCAGTATAGTTATAGTTCTTGACTAAACCCAGCTTCGTATTTTGTTAACTTTAGTAGGAATGATAACGGAGCCCTGAGTAACGGCGGTTTTACACAAAACTTCTGCGTTTATACTAAGTCGAAGTTATCTCGGAATATTTTCTTAGTTACGGGGCGGTATTCTTATCTTTATGTATAAGGAATGTGCTAAAGCTTGTCTAAATAATGAACTTTGAAAATATTTTGAATAATAAATATTTTTCCTTTTGTTTCAGGATTTTTTTCAATAATGCGGCAGTCTAATGGAGTCTAGCTTAGGCATCACGGAAGCCGGTGAGTCAGTTTTTGTATAATTTTCTTCTAAACTTTTTGAAAACTAATTAGAATTTTCAAATATAAATTTTGCGTTTACCATAGGTGAATTGCATTACTTAAATCGGAGAATCGAAAGATTTAACAATATAAACAAATTACCAGTATTAGTTTACCGGCATTCATATCCTCGGTTCACGGCACTGAGAAATTAACCAGGAATATTCTTACTCCAACACTGGCTGATTTCGAGGTGCCGTATTTAGCCGAGGCTATGGATGCATGGAAAATTACTTGCCCGAATGAAAATTTACCCAGCAACCCGTCTTCCCAAAGACAGTGGGATGAGCCGCTCTGCAGAGTAACCCGGAATAGTTTGATAGAAACGGCAATTACTCCTGCTGAGCGAGCGCGCCTACTGGCTGTGGGTAGATGGGAGTCGGGGCTTTGGCTTCAGGCACTACCGTCGTCAAATATTGGCACCATGTTTGACGATACAACTTTCCGCCTCGCTACTTGCTTACGTATAGGAGCACCGTGCTGCTCCCCTCATCGCTGCCACTGTGGTGAGGCTGTCACCAGCCTCGGACACCACGGCCTGTCGTGCAGCCGCAGTGCGGGCCGTATTGCCCGGCATGCAAACATCAATGACATTATACGTCGGGCTCTTGTTGCCGTCGGGGTACCAGCTGTATTAGAACCAAACGGCTTGGCACGCGACGACGGTAAGAGACCAGACGGCATGTCGTTATTCCCTTGGAAGATGGGTAGGCCTTTAGTATGGGACGCAACCTGTGTCGATACTCTTGCGCCATCACACCTTCCAAGTTCTGCGTGCTGTGCTGCTGCTGCCGCTGCGGCTGCGGAGAACCTCAAGCGGCGGAAATATAGTGGCCTTGTCGGAAACTATATTTTCGAACCGTTTGGGGTTGAAACCCTCGGGTCGTGGGGTCCGAATGCCCACATTCTATTTAAAGATCTCTCAAGGCGGCTGGTTGACGCTTCTCGTGACCAGAAGGCTGGCTATTACCTCGGACAAAGAATCAGCATGGCGATCCAACGAGGTAATGCTGCCAGCCTCTTGGGCACGCTCCCAGTTGACAGCGATGGGGACGAATTTTTTGACGCTTTTTAGTTGTTTGTTTTACTAGGATAGTTTTTGATTTTTATTGTAAATATGTATTGTAAATATCTGTGTAAATAAATATTAGATATAAACAAATTAACAAAATGGACCCTTTCTCAAAAATAATCTTAAAAAAATACAATTAATCAAGAACAGGATTTTCCTTTCGTCCAAGTCATAGTGACTTCGGTGGGTATTTTTTCTGGCAGCATTCGGCGGCAGGGAGTCTGGCATACCCAGCGTCAATACAATGGCCGACGTTGATGGATGAGCTCATTGGGGTGCATGTAAGACCCACTAATGTGTGCCCAGCATTATATTCATTCAATTCCTATTATTTTTCATGTGTTCGGATTTTTGGTTGTGTTTTATTGCATTGGTTTTGTCGATTTTGGCTTTGAAGGTATTATTTCAAGTACCTAAAACTGTTTTAATCTCTCTTATAATGTTGTCGTAACAAGTTTGCATACAAGTGATAAAAAACATAGTTATCCCATCCCTAACTGTCCTGCATCCGGATGAAAAGTAACCTATGTATGTCGTTTCTAAAGGTTCGAGGGCAGGTGCAACATACGGAAAAAAAGACAGAGTTACTTTCTTTATAATATTAATACATAATAAGTAGAATATGGATTTTTCAACTCAAACCTTATCCAGATTTGACCCCACGACCTAATAAACCTGCTACCTACAGTCCAAAATCTATCACTTTCTACCACTGCACCAATCTATTCTCTAATATATCTTACAAAATATCTTTTTATCCCGGGCAAGAGTCCAAGTCTGACAAAATACAGCCTACGCAAGCTGCACGCCCCTTCAGCCGCCCCAGGGCTGCCAACGTCCAGAAAATTAACATTATCAATTTGTCCACTTGTACCACTAGATATATTATGTACTATACTAGCGACCCGCCCCAGCTTCGCAGGGATAACAGTATTTCCCCATTATTTAATGTAATTTATCATACATATTAACCTTCCTCTTTAATCATTCTCAGCCTTACTTATAAACGTGAATTAAATAATAAGTAATACTTAAGGGGTGTTTAAGAAAATTCTTACTTATAAACGTTGCTTAAGAATGTCTTAACTAACATTTAATTACTACTTAAGACTTTAAGTAGTGATTAGTTAAAATGTTGCTTAGAAGGTGATTAGAGATTTTTATAAGTAAGGGGGTCTATCTATTAAAAAACCCCCATTAAAATCGATTGCGTAGTTTTGACAGGAAAATCGACTTTGTTTTATACTATGTAGTATGATGCTTTTGCTTGCGACTTTGTCCTTATGAGACTCGGTGATATCGTAATCTTTGAGGATTAATTTATTGCTTGCTGGATAAAAAGTATCCTATGCGTTAATACAAGCAGTTGGACCATCTTATAGTGTGAAGTAACTAAGATATAAATAGACATACACTTTTGCCTTTAAATTTATGTTACTTGTTTTTTGGCTGTAATTGCTTACATATTCTATAGATCTAGTACATAGCCTCTTCACACTGGCGGATTTTCCGAGATATATCGCAAGGTTCGTATGAAGAACAGCCAGTTGTGAAATCCACCAGTGCGAGGATCAATTATACTTTATTGTGTATTACGGGTAATTAAAAATCTGTGAACTTGTGTGTTTCGTGGTATTGAGCAATGAATATTTTCTTATACAGGTCTTTCACATTTACAATATTAAGTAGAATATGCATTAAGGCTTTTACTGATGACTTATTGATGTCCTTAATTGAATCTCGATGACTGCTGAATAATAAGTATTCTTTCGGTTGCTGCGGTCACTAAAGTGCAATTAAGAAACGAATGGTTTAATCAAAGATTAACTTAAGTGCAAATAAATGGAAATTACCACAAAGATGACTGACCTATATTTTCAACTTGACGAAACCTATGGCTACATAATCCTTGCAAACAATACAGCATCAACCGTCATGTCACAGAGTAGGTTAATTGCAACCAATGACAAACTATTAATTCAGTTAGGTAATGTTGTCAGCGAGGACATTGTGCTGCTAAGCCTACTCTGTGTATATCATAGTGGACAATGGGCCGGATTAGTGGGACATGCAGCGCGGTGATAAAACTTGTGAATTAATTGTGCTGGACGACTGGACGCTGGCTATTGTAATGCGTTGTGCCCCTCAAAATGTTTTGACACAAGCTTTGGGTGCGGCCCTCTCTCTTGTTTTCGGAGCTGCAGTGTAAACTGATTTGAGTGCAGGTGGATGCAAGGCTGCTAGATATTGCAGTGGGATGTACTCGTGTTTTTACTGCAAAATCTTTACTAAACTCTTTTTATAAAGCTGAAAGGTTGGATTATTTGTTTGATAGCGATAATGTCTGGATCTACTGGTGCGATTCGAAAAGTATTTCAATGTTAAATAGCCCATTTATCGCTTAAGGCTATATTTTTTCCCGGTGGACGGAGTGGTTCTCACAAAAATTTCAAAAACAAAGATTCGTCGGTCGGTATTTTTACTCTATGTACGTCTTTCAACCCTTCCAGCGCTCATCTTCAAGTTTTGATCCCGGACCACTTGCAGACTAAATTAGGTTTTTTGGACTTTCCACTTGAGTCCATAACTTATGCAGCTCCACGCTTGCTTGCAGTGTTGGCTCCGAAAAAACTTTACCTTGGTTTAATTTAGTTTTATGGGTCAAGGTAACAAAAGTTCGTAATTGTTTTCAGTTATTTTAGCTCATGTTATTAACGTTAGGGGACTAGATTTGAACCAAATGACCTGATGATTAAATTAGCAATTTCGGCAAAGTGAGTGATTTGGAAATTAATTTAAATGCGATGAAAGCTAATTATCCTTTACAGGAACATTTAGATATTTATTTCGTGCCCAAAGATAGTTTAAATACACACATACCTACTTTTACTTAACAGTAGAGATAAACAATACATTAGCAATTTGACAGCGATACAGTTATGATTTACATCAGAACATTACCGACGATCGTGCCAACTGCGAACTCTACCGACTATTATAATATCATGTAATCCGACGCACAGGCATACCCATCAATGATTATATTATACTATCCGGCCAGGGGCAGATCCAGTCCTCAAAAGAGATTGTGGACAGATATTTTTTATAGTTGAAAATTCACATACCTACATCCACATCATAAAATTCAGTATTTTAGGGAGTATGTGAGGGTGTAGATAAATCGGAAGAATATAATGCACAAAACGATGGTATATAACGTAGTACATACAATGAAAAAGATATGGAAGTACATGAGGGGGAGTATATAATATAATGAACAGTAATCAGCATACAATCTTTCCAGCTTTCGCGTTTGTAAAATTAGTAGGATAATACAGCCACAGAACAGAAAACCACAGATATTATTACAGATACGTATATAGATTATTACATACGACATAATATGCAGTAAGCTTCATTTGTCAGTCAAATCAATGGTTTCGATGGCAGCGTGCCACCATGATATTTCCGATGGGTAAACATTACAGAGCGGTCGTGCATGCTAGCATACATATGCATGCTTGTTGTGTATATAGATCGATATTTGCATGAATTTAATAGGTTACCGGATAAACGATGATTCACTTGAGGGTATGTTGTTTGAATGGCTATAGTTATGGCGAGAATTCGGTGAATAGGCGTCTAGGTTCTTGGGGGATCTTGGATAATATAGCTTGGAACAATTTACTGTATTATGTAAAGGGTGACGATTTTTTCATGTGGCATTCTTCAAAAAGATTTGTTTAAGGACCTCGGTCATGGAGGAGTGTAAAGTTTTTACTGAATAAAAACCATTCTTTGCTTTTGGAGGCCGTTGTGTATCAGGGTTGTGGTAATCCTTAGGAACATACCTGCACCCTCGTTAGTTCAGGAAAGCCTTAAAACTTCATACTGTATAAATCAAAGCTCAAAATGTTTGACGCACCCAAAATACCAAAACATGAAACCAAAGCTCATGGGGCCTTGCAATTCAAAGAAATAATGTACCCAGTTCCCCAGCAATAATTCCTAAATAATTCCAAATAATACGACATATTCTCAGCGGAATACCTAAGCTCGATTTAGTTTCCTTGCATATAATTCGAGTCTACAGCAGCATTCTCGATTTCAAGCGTACCTAAGTTGATATACGCCGGGTGTATGGGCGAACCGTTAATCAGACAAAGGGTCTCTGTTCAAGTATAATGCGCTTCAAGCTGCTGGAATCGCTGCAGTTTCTAGTTCTGGGTTTAATGTACTGTGATTGCAAATGTGGGGGTGTACTTCAAGCGCTGTGTGCGCTGGATAATGATGGATTGAAGTTCTGGCTCAGTAACCAGATTTCTGCTAATTCGAGGGTTGTTTGATTACAAGGCAGATATCAATAGTACAACATACACACATATGTATATGTATATAAGACAGTTAACACAGGTACTTAGATCCTTTTCAATTATATGGGGACAAATCACAAACATCTTTCGGTTACGACTCCGCTCAAATATGGCCGCTCGACAATTTCGCGCAAGCTAAACGATTACGCCCCGACTAACGACTGCAGATGGTTTAGAACCTTACTAAACCCACACAAACTCATTGCCAATACACTGCCGAAAAGCCAACGAGTCCAGATTTAAATTTCACAACAAACATTTCAGTAGGCGAGGTCGTAAGCAACTTCCCGCTAACTTGTTTCAACCGCGGGAATGAGGTGTTAAATACCGCCCCGGGCCGGCCTGTGTCGGATGGAACCGGATAAATCCGGCGAAAACTGGAACTGTGCACCTTTAATGTACATAAATTCGGTTGCTTGACGGACTGGCTGTTGCAGTCTGGTTAAAGTGGAGTTAATATATTTTGGGTGTAATTATTCCTCGTGCTGCACATATTTGTTTTTAGGAGTTCAGAGGGTGAGAGGTGAAATGTTTTGAGGCAGAAATTACCATTTACAGAGTAACTTAATACCATGGCTTAATGGTTTTTTTAGGGAAACTACGTTTTGGCATATTTTTATTTTCTGTTATGTGTCAAAGTTCTCTATTTCAGCTTAATGTGCTGTTGCAGCAGATGTTATGGTGTGACTGATAAATAACTAACCGAAGAAAAACACAACACCACGTTTGCCTGACGTCTGGGTTTCAGTACCATAAAGCCCTAGTTCAGTCCACACTATTATGCCGTATTTCACCTGTCGACGAAAAGATTTTTAATATAAAGGAGATCATTCAAGTCTCGAACATTTTGTACCCAAAAATGAAAGTGCCGGCCAGAAGAAAAAAATAGTAGATTCTTGTAGAGGATAATGCCCTGAAGATTTTTTACTATTACAAGAATTGTCTACAATTAACCCCTAGGCTGCTATTTGACTTTGAAAATCCCAAAAAATCCCACAATGTTTGGAGTATTACATTACGGCCCCAAACTGGAGAAGCCAGCCGCTGCCGCTGCCTTCAAACGACTCCTGCCCGACCTGGCAAGACATCAAATGTCATGTGGGAAAGTCAGACTCTTACTGACTAAAACCCATCATGGGGAAACCAGGGCCGCGGTAATTCTTTCGAACAATCCCGCAGCCTCGATAGGCCTTGTCCCCGCAAAAATATCGTACGATTCTTGTCGAGGATGCCCTGAAGATTTTTTACTATTATAAGGAACGTCTTCGGTTAACCCTCAGACTGCTATTTGAGTTTATCGTGAATAAAAATCTATACTTGAATGTTACAGCAAATAACGCCCAAAGTATTTTTTTTACAAATTGAACGTTTACCATATACACCCCCCCCCCCCACCCCTCCTGCTACACCGAGGAGACTTACTGATTTAAACCCATCCTGTTCCTTCTGATATTGTACCGGGGCCGCGGTAACTCTTTCGCACAATCTCGCAGCCCCGGCAGGTTCTGACTCTGGTGGGCCCCACTGGGGTTTGCTGACTGTCTGAGGAGGGCTTGGGTCAACGCTCGCCGCCGACACGGGCCTGTAGTCTCCAAGGCGGCGAAGGGACGATGAGCCTCTCTAAACTCACCGCCCACAGACCGACGTCTACAGTGGCGGGAGTCTTCTCGACACCCGACGCGCGTGGTGTCTTCCACGTCCACCTCAGCAGCTGGGATGAGAGGCGCGAACTCTCAGTTATTCCACCGCCTCCTTCTCTGGCATGCTTTGCAGAAGGAGACGAAGGCATCCCATTCCCCCTCGCCCCTATAGAATTTCGAGTGGCTCATCGTCCCTCCGTCTTTCTCTTGGAGACAAGAGAGTGTCAGCAAACCCCAGGTGACCAAAGCCTGCCGGGGCTGCGGGATTATTCGAAAGAGTTACTAGACGTTCGATTAGTTAAAAAAATACTGTGGACGTTATTTGCCGTAACATTCAAGTATAGATTTTTATTCACGATAAACTCAAATAGCAGTCTGAGGGTTAACCGAAGACAATCCTTACAATATAAAAAATCTTCAGGGCATCCTCGACAAGAATAGTACGATATTTTTGCGGGGACAAGGCCTATCGGGGCTGCGGGATTCTTCGAAAGGATTATCGCGGCCCTGGTTTCCCCATGATGGGTTTTAGTCAGTAAGAGTCTGACTTTCTCATGGCGAGAGGGGGTTCATTTGATGACTTCCCAGATCGAATATTAGTCATTTGAAGGCAACGGCTGGCTTCTCCAGTTTGGGGCTGTAATGTAATGCTCCAAACATTGTGGGATTTTTTGGTATTTTTAAAGTCTAATAGCAGCCTGGGGGTTAATTGTCGACAATTCTTGTAATAGTAAAAAATCTTCAGGGTATTATCCTCTACAAGAATCTACTATATTTTTCTTCCGGCCGGCACTTTCAGTTTTGGGTACGAAATGAATGTTCTCCTTTGAGCCGCAGTAGACAGCACGTAAAGAGTCCCCTGATACATCGTTTAATCTCGGTCACAAAATGTCCATTTCTATAAGTCTTACATAAGGTGTCTTTTAAAAGCTGAATGGTCTCTAAAAGATGACCAGAACTCCTCTTGGCATCGTGCCTTCTATGCCAACTTGGAGTTCAAAATGTAACTTATAGCATTTTACTCTCTGGTAATTTAAGAAAATTTATTTTAGTGAAATAATACGCGGGTCAGTTGGAATTCAGAGAGGTTTTGCAGGATTTTTATGACGGTCTTAGCTTTTTAGTGGTATTTCAAATTGCTTTATAATTTTATTTTAGCTATTGTACCAGCTATTTTGTCCAATGAATTTGCAGAACTGTTAGATGGCTTAGTTTTCTACACAAGTATTACATATAGTTATTTTTGTTATTCGTTGTTCCATTTCTTATATACACCTTATGTAACCAAAAAAAAAAACACCATCACTCTAAAAAAACCAGTTCCTCAACTCAGATTATGGATGCCACGGATCCACTCGAACTATGATCAATCGAGCCGACTGGGAGGGGGAAGTAAGGCATAAAACTTGGAAAATCGGACGGCATCCGATCCGTGTACTGTCAATAATTGATAATGGATGACGTCATTATGTCAGCTGGTGATTGATTGGCTGTTCCGGAACGCGCCGAGATGCTACAGAGAAAAACAGTAGGTCAAGTTTATGTCGGCTCTATTCATGTTTGGATTAGCTTTGGCATTGTCATACTCGATGATATAACTGTAACTATAGTGATGTGATGCAGTAGTTTTGCTTAGGCGGTGTTATACCTAGGTCCTTTGAAAGCAGTTAACATACGTTTATTTTTTTACTCTAATCTGTGCTTTTATACTAACATTCCAATTGCAAGAAAGGGATAAAATTACAAATTGTTCATCCGGTTATACAGATATTTTTATCTTTTGACTAATTCACCAAGTAGTATGTTGTTTTTTAAATATGTTTATGGTAAAACATGAACATGCCATTAGTTTTCATTTCGTATTTCAGCGACTGTACTTAGTTACCCTACTGCTTCCCAATTTACAATGTAAAACGCGATTTAAAACATTATGTCTTCAGGGCTCTGTTAACTTGCATTGTTCAGGATTGGATATTGACTCCATAAATTATGCCATGGTGGAGTATTCCCCGTAATGGATGGTGCCACCATGAACTATAATGGCTCGACGGTTAAAGGGAAGTGCTTTAAAAAGGGAGATTTATCTAACGTTATAAATGGAGATGGATGTGCACATTTATATAATTTTCGCTTGTGTTAAGTGTATGATTGATTTTGATGTGTTTAGTGATTTATAGTACTAAGTATACATAACGAATATCATAGCAACTGTATGCGAATAGAATGGCAGTCGTTATGGGTAGTCAGAAACCAGAAAGTTTGAATACTAGTTACTCCATGTAACATTGGTATCTACTCAGCTGGCTTATGTATTCTTTTCTTCGAAATTCCTTCAAAAAACTATTGATAACTTTCACTCTGAATACACACATATTTGAATTTCACACACGCCAAACAGACATTCCAAGCTTATGTGGCAAATACGTAACCAATACAAAAATTAAAATATCGCAATCTATTAATTCTTATACAACAATAAATTTTCTGAAAATATTTTAATTGGTATTTAATGTGAAGCGTAGGATATGGGACGGCGGAATGTGGCCGTCCTAGCAACCTTTATGAAACACAAATGCGGATTACTGGTCCCTAAATACCTTATTGCTCGGATTCTGACGTAGATACACTTGAAATGTTCCGATGGTGGTAAGGCGAGGCGCTGATGTCAGCGGAGATGTTAATTATTTTTTTTTGTAAATCAGACTTTATACTTTTTCTACAGTTTTTTTTTCACACACGGTCGTTTAGCCCCATGGTAAGTTATTTATTAACTTGTGTTATGGGTGCTAACACAACTGATAAACTACATATAGCTACATATATATGTACATATATATAAATACATATATACAGGGTTACTGGTAAGTAGACCGCATCCTTTCAGGAGGTGATAGTACTGGTCAATACGGACAAATTTGACCATGGGATACACTGGGCAAAAGTTAACCCGTTTGAAGATAATCGAATTTCAAGATCAGTCGTCTAGGTACACGTATACATTTTCATTATTAGTCAAAAGTCTCGTTTTTGTGGATTTTTGTGTGTTTTTGGATAGAAGATGAATCATTTCATAATAACCAACCATAAAACTGTACAAATCACAGAGGAAATTATAGCGAACAGCAATTACTTTTTTAGTAGATATTTTCTCAAAAATATTACTCTTCATTTTTTTGTGCAGAATACTTAAAAAACATCTACATTTATCTAGCTATCCAAAAAGCCACAAAACACACAAAAATCCGCAAAAACGAGACTTTTAACTAATAATAAAAATGTATACGTGTACCTAGACGACTTGTAAAGAAAAGATCTTAAAACTCGATTATCTTGAAACGGGTTAACTTTTGCCCAGTGTATCCCAGAGTCAAATTTGTCCATATTGACCAGTACTATCACCTCCTGAAAGGATGCGGTCTACTTACCAGTAACCCTGTATACACACCCAGACCACGGCCAACTAGCATGCTCATCACGCAAATGTCGACCGAACCGGGAATCGAACCCGGGACCTCAGGTTCGGCGGTCCGGCATGATGACCATTGCGCCATCGAGGTCGTCGAGGTCGAGTTTAAAAGAGAAGAAGAAGGTTTAAAGTTAATAGTTGTCAAAACCTAACAAACAGATCAGTTAGATTAGAGAATTTATCCAGGTTCTTCTTCTCTCTGACAGAACATACAAGCAGTAGTGATAAGCAAGAACATCTTTTTAAAGGTGGGAGAAGATCCAATAATACTTCGTACTGCGGGTACAGCGGAAACTAGACTTTTACTAAAACCCTCATTTCGACGCCTCCCACGCAGAAGGTCGGAACACATTTTTTTACAAAATTCGTTTTTTTGCACCATTACAATAATCTTAAATGTTATTACGTATTACTAAAATCCAAATTTTAATATCTTCTATAAATAGCGAGTTTTTTAATGGATAATGGTCTTAACAACAATGTTCTCCCGCGCATAAAGTCGCGCGGATAGTTCCGACTGTATGCTCCGATTGATTGAAGCGAGGACGGCCAATCAGAGCGCAGTACCGACGTCGTATGTCAATCGTCGTATTCCAGCCGTCCCACGCAAAACGTCGAAACGTTTATGTTACGACTTTATACGCTGTAATCATACGTGTACTGTGTTCAGTTACGACTTTATACTACTCAATAATTTAATTCTAGGAGTCGTAACTTATTCTTAAGACCATATGCGAGGTTTAAATATAACGATGAATAAAAGTATAAAGACGTATCATAGACATACGGCTGTATGCTCCGTTAAAAAAATAAGATACGATTCTCTGCTTTTCAATTATGGTTGAAAAATCATTAAAATTAACGTTCGAACTGCTTCGTTGTTCTAGGGGCCGCGAATATGACTGCCCGCCACAAGGTATTGGGTTTGATTCCCGTATCGGGCAATATATTATTGGGTTTTTCAATTTCGCAATTCTCATAACACGGAGTCTGGAATAGTGCCTAATGTTCGATAACAGGCATAACAATGGGATTAATAACTGAGTGGACTGTAATATTCTCCTGTCTCTTACCTCTCTAACCTATGCTTACCCCTTTGGGGAATAGAAGGCGTGATGTTATGTTTGAATTATGTTAATTTTCTAAGTCTCTATCTATGTATTTGTAAGATGTGTAAAGGACAATGCTATTCTTTGTATAGTAGTTGGGCTCAAGTGTTGCCCACAGTAACTGCATAGTGTATAATGTTCCATAGGCTTATATTAGGTCTCAGACCAAAGCATTTCGAAATCTACCCCAGGAGTCCTGAGATAAACTGGTTTCAATCTTATTCAATATTCTGAAAAATATGCTTACAAACGGAGTCTTAACTATTCCACTTTTATTACCTTAATTTAATTATATTAATTGATAAATACGAGTTATAGTATATGACAACTTTTTTTTAACCGACTTCCCAAAATGAATCCGTCGGTTACCAACCGATTTAAACAAATATTTTATTGTTTGAAAGGGTTTACTTCCTAAGTAGTTCGTTTGTCATCCGGTCTAGATATGGAAACCCTAAAAAAACGGTTGCAACTCTCGAAAATTATAGACACATTTAGAGGAAAACTTCTCATTCGGGTATATGTCTCAGATACCACAAAACAGTGGAGGTTAAGATCTGACCTGAAGATGAAGACGACAGAGAAACGAGGGAATTCCTCAACGGTGTCTACTATCTAGCTCGTATTCGAGGGAGAGTTCTTGATAAGATTTTTCCAGTAGATAGCCCATAGCGCAGGGGTCTTGTAGATTTTAACCGAGAATTCAAATATATTGCGGTAATTGCCTTATTTTTCAGGAAATCAGGGTCAGTTTTTATTAGAAACTAATGCTTTTAGAATTTATTTCAAAATCACAGTAAAAAAATTACTCATTCCAACTTTTTACAGTACTGGATCCTGACAGCCAGATCCTGAGATGAATGATAATGAATATGAACAAGACTTATTTGTCAGAAAAGTCTTGTCCGATTAATTTGTCAGGACCCCTGGGAGCGATTTTAAAAATATTTGAATTTCGTGTTAAAATGAAGTAAAGATCCTATTTAACCACTCCCATTTACTGGGCAAAGGGCTCAGGCTTTGTAAATTGATTGTTCATGTGGAATATTACAACCGGTTTTCATGGGACCAATATCTAAAATATTTTAATTTCGTGTTATGAGTGAAATAAAGAATCTATTTTGACCACTCCCACTACTGGGCAGCTGCCCAAGAATTTGTAGAGTGACTATGTAAGGGGAACATTTGAACTGGTTTTCCTCGGGGCCCCTGGGACCGATTTCAAAAATATTTTAATTTCGTGTTAAGAGTTAAGTAAATAACCTATTTCAACTATTCCCACTACTGGGTAAATACACTTTATAAAGTGACTGTTCATGTGGAATATTAGAAATACGCTGTAACTATTTTTCCTCCACTTTCTAATGCTTCTTTCTTACCATTTGACTTTATTTCTCTAGCCTTAAACTTGTTATTTAAATGGATTTCGACAGTTTGCTCGTCGCATATAGTCGTAATTCAAAACTTACGTCGTTATTCGTGTTGTTTAAATCAAGTTTATGAACGCATACAGTCGTAACAAGAAGATACGACCTTTTTCAATCAAGTATAAGGCCGTAAGTAAGTAAAACGGGTTTTTTTCGGTAACTACAATTTTTTAAAATATCCAGCACCTAGGAATAAATTATTTAATTGTTAATTGACAGCATAATGCAAAAATCTCTGTTGAAAACCTTTCAGAAAAAAAGATATCATCACCGTAGACAAAAAACGCTCTCCTGTAAAAACGATTTTTTAGCCTTACGACCTTATGCGTAGGAGGCGTCGATTTGTTCCTTCTTGTACCCTTTATGTACCAAGACCGTGATATTTTAGACAATATGACAGCCCGGAAGGAGGCATAAATAAATATCTTTAACAGTATTTTATAATATATAATTGGACATACATAAACTGTTTAAAGCCTAAATTAAATGAACTTTGATCGGATCGAACGCACATAGTCCCTAATTCAAACCTAATTTATCGATAATCTGATCTATCGCTGTGTCTATTACGTTCACTAATAGTTGTCGTTCTAGCCGATTACTATAATGCACAAAGGGAGCCCAGGGCCGATGTTATTGTGAGCTCAAAGGCGTCCATCAAATTGTTACGTATTAATTAAGTAAGGTTGCTTACAAAGGACTGGTGCCTGCAGCTATGGCTTAGTTCCACCTGCTGTATCGCATTACATAGCTTAGATTAGTGAACACACTGATGAAGTTTGAGTGTAAATAAGTAGATAAATATTAGCCGGTTTTGGGTGTTACTGGATACAAGATGCGTTGTTGACTTCAATACTGTTACGGTAAGGAAGCGCAATGGTGTAATAAAGACTACTGGGTACTTAATACTCAGTATTTTATACGCTATCGTATATTAACTTTATGGTAATATGACCAAGCTTCCAGGAGGTAAAAAGGGGCTACAAAAATCCTAAATATGCTGTCAAAAAGATCTCATCTGACAACGAGACTTCGCCTAACCACACATAAATAATTCTGTCAGACTTTGATTAAATATGCTTTTTTACAAAATCGTAGTCTTAATTCCTTTACGGTGGTATATTATTTATTCCGTGTATGTCAGTATTGCTTGAAAGGGATAAAAGCTTCGTCATCCTATCTATCCCCTAGCGTTGTTTTCACAATTTTCCTTGATTTGCATGAAGAGGGAGATTTTTGACATGATGCTACAGAACCACTCACTAGTTTGTGGATTTCGCAGATGATCATCGATTTGGGTTAGATGTGGTGTTAACTTATGATAAACCTGATAATCAATTCACTTTGCTTGTCATCAGCATTTGCGTAATGTCCCGAACGTATATTAGAGTTAGCTTCATGTTTTACTGGATGCAGATTAATTGCTAGTGCTTTACATGACTTTTTCGCTTTTCCTTATCTTTCAAAACTTTTTCGGATCCACGGATCGAAGGGGCTAAGCTTAGCTTAAAAACCATTAAACATGTCAAGATATTGTGTCAAAATACTAAGTTCTTACCATGTTTATACAAACACAAAAAACCTTATTACCTGTCCAAGATATACCTCATGCTAAATGCACAATTGTCTCAGAGAGCCAGCCGACGAGCACCATTTCTGACACAGTTTAGTGCACACAACATTATGTTCTGCGGTTACGTTAACAGTTCGGTCACGGCTACATGAGAATGTGTTCCTAGAAACTGGCCTTGCTCCTGTAGGTTTGATAGGAAATTGATAGACTGACTATTGATTGGTTAAACTAATTTCTGTATCATTCGTTTGTTTTCTTGTCGTTTGACGTCCATTTTTATGTTGATCAGAGGTTGCATAAAATAATTTTAACTAGGTATAAAATTGTATTAATGCAAGGTTACTCTCTGTGTCTATGAAACGATTAAAGTGGGCACTTACTTTTACTTTTATTCTATTTAGGGCAGATTTTTTAATCGCTAGATAACTTTTATCTGAAGAATGTGTTTGACATTTTTATAAAGAAACAACTGCAGCTGCATAATTATTGCCAGATAAAACCAATATACAGTTACTGCCAGATTGAAGAGCTTGTCATTTCTCCCATATACTTAAAGCAATAATCCCGGGCGAACTCGTTACAGGCCCAATGACTCTCAATTTTAGCGGATAGCGCTTCCATTAAAAGTTGGCCCTTTATTTAGCCGACAGCGCCTGAAAAAATGAAGATTCTGCCTAGTGTGGTACTTGGGTTCGTGGGCCACGGGATTATTGTGAGCGTATGTTGTAACACGGGATGTGGTGATGAACAAACGGGATCAAACATCTGATTAACGTTTGTTTTAGCTATCTTTCAATTAAAATGTATAGATAAAGTTAGAACAATAGAAATAAAATGCTCTCACGACGAATGCATGAAAATATACGTAAATAATGCGTGTGTCAGTTCCCTATATTATGTTTCGGAATGTTTATTATTCAAAAGTTCACGAAACAACAGGCCATGACATTGCCATAATCTTCGCTTATCACGTAACCAAAAGTCCGTACTTTTTAAATCCCGGTCCCGGGATTTATATGATCGTCCCAACACTAATTCCAACGAACAAGTTTAAGCCACCGCAGTGGAAACTTGGCGTCGCGACGAACGACTGGTTTTTGTTGAAATTTGCGTTTTTATATATTCTGCGAGTAGGCTTCTCATATTGTGTGGCAGGCTATCTCTTGTACTAGTGTTGTGTTAATACGGGATGCCACGAGATTGAATGTTTTTGTATGTAGGAGATGTTATTGTATAACAATGTATATTATGTACTGTTATGACAGTAAACGTAGCACGGTCATATGTTGTTTACAGAGATATAGCTAGAGATGGTAGCCCTGTCTTTGACATAGACCGATTGAATGTAATGTAATTTCTCAATCAATTTAATGCTAACATGGAACGTCTTTTGAATGCAATAATAATTCGAATTTACGTATTCGATGCGTCTTGTTATTATTTCGACCAAAACTCTTTCCCTGTAATGATCGTAGTCACACATTTGTCCCAATATCTGCGAAAACACCTGATACACTGTCCCACACGCCCCTAGCTCCATATTAAAGTAACCCAGAGCAAAATATACACTCTCTAAGCTAAAAACGTTCCCAAGACGCTACCTTTTACAAACAGCCGGCTGTACGAATTGACCAGACAAAATGCACTCCGGGTTACAACTGCATTATTGAGTGTCACCCACTGCAATGTCACCTGCGCCTGCGTCGTAAATAACTTCTATTAACGGAGTAAGGAAAGATGAACGGAGATGCCATAAGGTAGGTAGGCCAGGCGCTTTTTTCTAGGTCAAATAGGTACGGTCGGACTGTGTGAACTAACCAGGCGTTTGCGACATTTGTCAAAGATTTTTTATAATCATTAATTTAAGAGTCCAGCTCTTGTCGGTGCAGCTCCTTCCATTTACGCCTGTCAAGCGCCAACTCCTGAACTTCTTTATACGGCACAACCTTTTCTTTAATTTGCTTGATGTAGCTATGCCTTGGACGATTTTTGGTATTACAAAAAATGGTCGGGTCCAAAGAAGGTGCATAAGGGTGAAAACAGTAACGTATCTCGTCCCCCGCTCACCCGCATTTTGGCGCGCTACTTTCTTAGACGATTTTCAGTCATGGCATCTCCGCTAGTCATTTAGTTCTCCATGGCTATATTTTTCACTGCATACAGGATGTTTTATTTATAACTAGGCTCTGTTACACGGTCACGTAACGCCCGGGTAATATACATGCTGTTCGAGTTTGGAATTTTCTAGTGAAGTTTTTGAACTTTTTTATGGAATATAAAACTAGTATTGGTGTCGAGTTTAGCAGTTCATTTTGTATGTACTCGTGAAAAGCTCGTTATTCGGGAATAGTTGAAGTACGTGTCACTTTGTTTCGAAAATTGGTAGTTGGGAAAAAGAAGTGTGCATTTATCCTGCTTCCCACTATCTTATTTAATATTATAAAAGGCGAATGTTTGTGTTTATGGATGAACGGCTGTCTGGATGTTTGTTCGTCTTTTACGTAAAAATATAGGCTACTTTTTACCCTATCGCGGGAAGATGTTACCTTAGGAAGCGGGTGAAAACGCTGTTGGAAGGAAGTAAAGTATAATTCCAACTTCCGAGTATCAACAAGAAGATATATACGCCGGTACTTTAAGGGAAAGTCTTGGCTATAAAGCTCAATGACGCAATTAATCTCCATAAATTACACTGGTCAACAAATTATAATTTTTTATTTGGTGCAAAGGTGAAATATACAATTTCTTGTAGGATATTAGATACGTAATCGAAGTCCAGAACATAAAGTTGCACTAGCACGCAGGGATTTAGAGATATACCCCTCCTAAAGTACCAAAAACGCGTTTTTTTATGAAATTTGATGTCATTTTTTGGGGACAGCAGAATTTTATAGGAATTTCTAACTAAAGCATCATATAGTACTACTTTCCCCGCATTAACCCCATTTTAATTTATATTTTTGCGAGTTTTATTTCCCGATATATACCATTTTATAACTAAAGTGGAGTTTTTTCATACTAACAGGCCAAATGAAATATAGGGAAGATCGAACTATCGTAGCTGTATACATATTTCATGAAAATTTAAACTCTTAACGTTGGACATAAAAATGAATTTCAATCGGGAAGAGTGGTACTATATAATGCTATAGATAGAAACAAAAAAAACTATTTTGCTGTACTTCAAAAAAATCGTCAAATATCGTTAAAATCGCGTTTTTGGTACTTTAGGAGGGGTATATCTCTAAATCCCTACGTGCTAGTGCAACTCTATGTTCTGGACTTCGATTACGTATCTAATATCCTACAAGAAATTGTATATTTCACCTTTGCACCAAAAATGCTGTTGACCTGTGTTATCTGTAAGAAATAGTCCTCTAGGATAACATATAGTTCAGTGCTTGAAACAGAGGGTACCTAATGTTTTTGTGTAGTATTTATGTTGTTATTATCGTATTAGAAAATGGGCTCGTTTGTTATTGTGGAGCAGACTTTTTCTTGAATAAATAATTTAGAATAGACTAGCGGTTGTCTGCGGTTTCACCAACGTCCCGAGATAACTGCTTCTCTTAGCCGGTAGGTGACGGAAACTATAACATATGTCCTTCTCCCAGGTGTAGGCTCCCACCGTTCTAATTATCAGGTTTAACGTTTCAGCCATTCTTGAGTTATGTGTTGTGTAACTAACATAACACGAGTTTCTTTTATAAGTATACGAAGCATACAGATTGTCTTATTTGCCTAATTGTTTAAAGATTCTTACGTGAGCTACATACCAAGTGACAAAAACTTGTCGCACGGAATCACATACTATCATGTGAAAATCCTGTAGTATCAAAACCCAAGGCAAATAACATCCCGTTGCTAGGCAACAAATCAGTAGTCAGGCCAGTCCGTCAATCCAGCCAATCAGTCCACTTTAGCCTTTCAGCTATATATGTTAGGCCGATGACCTACTAGTGCGATTTAGCACGGTAGTCGCACACAATTGCGCTACTTATTCGCCCATGTGTGACCGGCCTAAAGCTTGATGAAATTAGTGGTTATCGAGTATGGGAATGAGAGAACAAATATAGGTGTTGGCAGTCTTGTATTTGGTTTCTTAAGTGATTTTTGTAATGGTGAAAACAATGATTTTTGTTAACATTTTGCATATGTAAATATTTATAAGTATAAATATCTACCGGTATATATTTACTCACTTTAAATGCTTAATCAGTTGGTAAGATATTCGATGGTAAAAAGAGGTTCGAAATCTTGATAAAAATCAGTGAGGCAATCGAATAGAACATGTGTGTACTACTATGTTACGTACTTATCTACATATATCTAGCGATTGAAACAGATAAAAATAGAGAGATAAGGATGCGCACGATAATCAGTATATTATATCGATTATAATATTATCATGCTAGTTTTAAACTATAGTAAAACAATATTGTAGGATTTCAATAAAGTATATCAAAATTACCTTCTTCAGGGTCAAGATAAACCACTTGTATGTGATACATTGTGATGATACAATTCTTCTCTACAACAAAAAGCAGTAGATGATCCAGCTCATATCTATATTCCCTGTAGATCCCTACAATATAATTCAAAGGGAACTAGGTCCAACAAAGCAATGGTCACACAAACGACGCAAGTTTTTCTATTACGATCCCAACCTTCTGACGTATTACGTATTGTGATGGCCAACGAATTGCCATACGTCATCATTAAGTGTTTGAGTTGCGAACACTTTCGCATACTTTGTTGGCACAGATTCCTTTTTGTTTGCTCCCTATTCAGTTACGGAATTTATGACGTTCAAGCGTTCAAATTTTATGGTGACTTGGTATGTTATTGCGTTTTGGTTCCGTTTTTGGGAAAAATATAGAGATTTTTGACTGTGTGTAGATAATATTTTACACATGCTTTTACTGGCAGTTACACCTTTGAACTATTTCATACACTGCTGCAATGTACCAAATGTCTTTTTCTGTATCAAATGTCATAGGTCTTGACAAGACAGAATTTACATGCCTTATCTTTTAGAAAAGTTTTTTACTGCATTTAATAAACTTAATGAGAAAACTATTGAACCAAAAGTCTCCTAAAGTAGAATGCAAATCATTTAAAATAAAATTTCGAACAAACACATAGGTAAATAAGATGTCAAAGTACAGCAACACCATCGTGCGTTAACTGATTACATCTAAAAACTTTCTCATAACGACATTAAAACTTTTTTAATCAAACAAACAACAAATTCAATTTGAAATTATAAACTTTATTTGACTTGCATTTACAACTAATTGCTATTCCACACATTAATTTGATGGGGATTTGAGCTGTCATATTCAATAATGCCTATTAGCATACGTAATTAAGTAAAATGAGATGCGATTGTACTAATGGCACGTTTTTGCGAAGTCACCAAAACAGTCGATTAATGGTTATCAGTTTTTAAAACTAGAATTTAAGTTAGACCTTTTTTGGACATGACAAAGCATTTTAATTATTAAGTGAGATGAATTTGCAAAATTAATTGTATTAGCTTAATAATATCGTATGTATATTTTTGCTAATGCATTTTTTTTATTAAATATACTCTGTTAGCTACTTATTTTTTAATTTCTTCTTCTTCTTTCGTGTCGATGACATGTCTTATAGTGAGACTACACTTTGTCAGCCCAATATGCCGACACCAATTTTTTTTAATTAAAATGGATAATACACAAAATTGATGTTCGTGTCGTTATAATTCTGACCAATTCATGATCAATCAAATCAACCATTCTGACAACTCTGTTCAAGCAGCAATATACTATCAGCTGGAATACTATCTCTTATATTTTTCCACCTCTTACAACTTAAAATAAACAATATCCATACCACCACTTACTCCTCATCTTCTAATGCACTATCCTGAAGTAGGCATACATATTCCCCCCGTGGCCTATTCTGCAAACATACCGATCAAAATGCAAGCAGCACTGCAGACCAGGGAGCACCGCCATCAAATGAATTCTGCATGAACTGACACCACTTTGTTCCGTACACAGAATTTTTAGCCCATCCTAGATTTCCTAGGAGATTACAAGTCTCTAGGCTATCTGGATAGCTTGATTTTTATTGTAGATAAGTAAGAAGACAGCTACTGTCATTTTACATAGCTTTTGTATGCGACCTGTTAGATCACTTTTTCGTTTTGTATTTTGGTTATTAATTGATACGAGATTAAAAATAAATAAAGGAGAAGCCACAAACTACTCACTAACACACACACAAAAGATTTGCTAATACCGTAAATGAGAAAGTAACTCTGTCCGTCTGTCCGGCTTTCACTCCAAAACTACTGTACAGATTTAAATGCACAAATAGTCTAGGTATACCCTGATTACCCTTTTTATATGGGTACAAGAATTAGATCCTTTGGGACAACCAACAAAATATAATACAAAAACAATTCAAAATACAGAGTCAGGTAAAATGTACCAACAAAAAGTGGTGCATTCTCGTTAGCAAGGTTCCATCTTAGCTAGCAATTAGTTGCCGTGAACAAAATCGCTCGACTAGGCAAAAAGGCAAAAGGCAGTCTGAAAGTTCAATTAATTAACTCATCAGTGAGAAAAAGTTAAGGCAGTCGCAACATCGCTTTGGATACAATCACTTTACTACTCGTGCTTTATTTATTAGTTTATTTCTTGGTTGTGTATGGGGTATTACCCCGTCTGTGTATGGTATGTATGGACTTTATGAATCAATGATCTCGATTTTGATTAAATGACCTTCCTTGGAGCTACGCCTAGGCTTTGACTAGTTTTCTATGTTTGGTCAAAAAACACACACTGTACACACACATATCTGTGCATAATATTGATAATCAAGATAAATAACAATTAGCATAAACTTTGATTCAGATCCTAAAATTAGTCCTCTAATAGAAAAACCAGACCATATAACCTACTGTAGTGTTTATACCTACCAGTTATGACCGAAGAGCAACTATATTCTTAAAGATTTTCAGACCATGGTCGAACGTCGCGTCGGGAACATAAAAAGGTATCGTACCTATACAGTATCGCGATCAAGTCTTGATTATTTATAAACATGTACACATTCTTACATCTAAAATCACAAAAAAACGACCAACAATTTAAGGCCATATTTAATGGAAACAATGAGCAGTTTGTAGCGTCGCCTGCGATGTCGTGCGCACGCCGCGCCGCTGCCGCTGACGCGTCATTACGGGCTTTGTGCCGCGCCGCGCCGCCTTGTCGCCTTGTCGCGGCTAATACTCACTGTTTATATAGAAACACCAGCTTTTCAATGGTAATGCGATTAAAAATGTGTTGAGGTTTTGCGTTGTTAATTGTTTTTTTTTGAATCAAATGTGTAGTAATTATTCGGTTTTGTGAATTATTTAAAGGAACTTGTAGTTATCTTGAATCGTATTGAAATAATTGCGATTGCGCGTTTCTGATATATTAAGTCGAATTGAAAGCTTCAGTCAGTTAAAAACCCTTGCAAAACGAAACCAGACCGTCTAACTTTTGAAAGCAAAAGTATGTTTACGTTAAATAACACAGGATGTAATACATATTATGTCATGCAAGCTATATAGTCTGATTCAAGATACTGCTTCATTAAATAAACAAAAACCTGAAACCAATTCAACAGTCGGCAGTTTTATATTAAAATCAGAAAACACACGCTACTCAAGAGCAGACTTTTTGAAATTTCAATTTCAACATTAATCCAGAGAAACGTTATTCTTAACGAAATTTCCTCTAATTAAAAGAAGAAACAGTTGCGTCCACAAAAGTAAATGTTTATTAAAATATAAAGAAACAATTATGTTTCTTACCTTTTTAGTGCCTACGGTATTTCAGAGATTTATTTACTTAACTTAGGCAAGTATAATTTTTGTTTGTGTTTAGTGTTTTTGTTTAATGAAGCATGCTTTAGGGCTCATCATTTTAATGTAGTTTATACAGATATAATGCTGTGAAAAACTAAACCGAATTTTAGATTTTGTTTAACACACACTTTTTCTTCTTATGACAGACATATTATGCGTGACATTTTTCCTGAAATATTCTCACTGTGTGACAGAGTATCATGACACCATCTTTCTTTTTAAGACTCACCAAGAAATCTAATTTCAAATTCTAATGAACTATCCTATGTTTTCTAACATAGGAAAGAATATTTTAACTTAGCATTTAAATGAAGTTTTAAGTAAATGTGAATTCTCAGGTGAAGCGAATTAAAGACACAACTTAACGGAAGAAATAATCTAATCCTCGCGTTTAATTGAAAGTCATACAAGTGTGCCATTCGAAATTAGCTCTTAGTACATTGGATTAAGGTTTACAAAACTTCGACATTTAAAGACAATCTGCAGTTCTACGAAACGATCAGTGAAATTACCTACGGAGATAGTAAAAGGTGATTTTACGAGAGCTCAGGTACCTGTGTATTCTTCGATGTACAAATAGAACGACTTTCACGGTATACACTGACGGGTTTGTGCTATTATTAGGTCGATAAACGCGTGGACGGCGCGCGATGAATGCAAAACATACAGTTCGGTCGATGTTTGTGTGAATTTGGCACAGTTTTGGTGCGGAGATTATTTTTGACAGGCGCCTTATATTGTCACAGCTGAAGAGGGACTCACGAGATATATTGTGGCTGAAATGACGGATTTATATGCGAATATTTTAGCTCAGAATGAGTGCATGCTTAACTAGCATTTTATGAGCGAAAGTTTACTATACTTTTACAAAAAGTAAGTAATTACGGACTTATTTTATGCAGATGTTAGAGCCGACTGGTTGAAGTAGCCATTCAATTAAACAGCTAGCCTTTTGAATGTACAACGGTATTCAAATAACCTGTGTAAGGATATAGAATTACCTCAGTCTCTTAGAATCCTGAACAAACTCTAGAAATATCACTTATTTACTTTATATGTATAGTGTATATAAGAGCGAGAGAGAAGCTAAGAGAGACAGAGGGAGATATACCCACTTTACATGTCCATGTCATTCTTATCATGTTGTTTGAAAATATTGACCGATTAGTTTATTATTCACGAGAGCTAAACAACAGCAAAACTAAAGTTAGCCATCACAAACAAGGTCATTTTGCTACTTTTAACAGACAAACATTAAATTTAATGTTCTTCATATTTATTTAGGGTTAGGCACTGAAGGGCTCAAAAGGCCAGCGTTTGTGGCCCTTATGAAAACAAAGAGCAGCTGATCTATTTATTGTACATGTAAGTATGGAAATAAAATGCCACTACTTTGCTTATCACGTGATTTTGCTTGCGTTCTTTCATAACTACACCACTTTACTCGGAAGAGCTGTGACCTATGTATTTTATCTAACTCAGTTCAGGCATTATCGCAAAAAAATAAATAAGTTGGTACTCAGTATCGGTTCTTAGTTATTAAATTAAAAAATCCGTGTCTCTGTCTAACCTGGGAATCGATAACATTACAACTTTATGATAACAAACTCCATTAGGGACTTCCAGTGTGAAGTTGCAAACTCCATCGTCGAAACGAAAATAATTAAATTAACTACAAATAAAAATATTCTCATGATTGAAACGAATTTTTTAGGGTTCCGTACCAAATGGGGTAAAACGGCACGCTATTACTCAGACATCACTAACCGTCTATCACAAGGCCTCAGTACCAACCAACTCATGTCTCGTGACAAACAGGTAAAATGTGTAATTGTTACCGCTAAAGAAAAAGTTAAATAAACTAGAATAAAATAAATATTTTAGAGGGCTAATACCACATAATGATTTATTGCTCGTTGTACAGACAGTTGTACCGAACCCTTTGTCCGAGAGTCTCGTCCGCTCTTGGCCAGTTTTTTAATTTAATTGGTGTACTCGCACATTCCGCTTTTTATCAAATATACAGTTTCAATTCTCCAATTAGTTATTTCCGCCAATAAAACCTACGTTTTATCGTTTAAACTGAATTCATTTAAAATATTAATTTATAAAGCACTTTCAATTATTTATAAATTAACGAACAAATATTGTACAGTAAAAATATTTTAATTGTAACTGGAATTCCTTCCAATTATATTACTTTGAAAAACACTTACCCTGGTTTCGTATGGGTTCTTTGTAAAATAATAATATAATAACGAATTAAAATGTCACAAAGTTATACCATTTATTACAACTAGTCTCCACCAGCGGTTTCACCCTCATCCCATGATAACTATATTGAGCACCTGAACTAATGTGTATCTTTTATATACATGGGCTATCTGAAACTGAAAGTTTTTTCAAATTAGACCAGTAGTTCCTAAAGTTAGCGCGTTCAAACAAATTGCAATCGTAATAGGGACGTTTATAGTTATTGATTAAACATAAAATGAATCTTGTTATTGTATATAGAGTATATAGTAGGTATATACAGTGTTTTATGTTAAAAGATATTATCGTTTTATATATATTTTATGTTACCTAACAAGATCTGTGTTCTGCTATGCTATCAAGTTCAGTTACAATTTATTTACAAACATTATTATTAATGACTTAAATAATTATAATTTATTATCAGTTGTTATAACAACACGAGAAGACCACTGTTGTGTATATATTTACTCCCAATAATTGTGTTAAAAAAGTGAGTGCATATGGAATCATGAATCGTAAGTAGAGAAGCATTTTAAATATGGAAATAAAAAACTTTTTTGGAAGATGTTCACTCAATGTATTTGATGTTCAGATACGTTCATACTGTATTCAAAATTATCTCGGTTGTAGCATTTATTAAGACAGTCCGTTTCCAAAAATATATATTATTACGTCATAACATAGTCAAACTTTACGAGTTATGAACTCATACTTCAAACATACTTCTTCTTTAAATATCTTCTATTTACATTTACCATAATTGCATGTTTTCAGAGAAGTTAAAGAGAACTACTCTTTTTATAATATCCAAAAAATATATATCTTTAATTCATACTCAATATTTTTTCTATTCACAACGATAAAGCAGTAACAAGATGACTCAAACGCACGTGACTACGCCTAACTTAGAGTAACAATAAATTAATTAAATACTATTTGATACTGAATTTCACTATTATTGACAAATCACCAATATGTAGCTCTATAAAAATACTATTCAATTTTAGTAAAAATGATGGACAAACAAACTTCATCGCTGCTGTTTCACCAGCTCACTAGTAAGTAAAGTTATTAATGAGCACTAATTAATCACACGGTCGTCACTTCCACATACGGGTCAGAGTTCCATTCGATCACAGAATAGTTGCTCCACACGAAATTACCCTTCAGCGACAGAGGTGCTTCAAAGGCCAGATACAGGATCGCTTTAGCTCCTTCCTCATACATCTTCGCAGTTTTCCTTCCTTCTCTGCTGCTCAAATTCCCAGGGTTAACACAGTTGATCACTATTCCTCTATCTGCCCACTCTCTGTGTTGTAGGAATGTGACAGCGTTTAATGCGACCTTGCTCACAGAATGGACACTCATACCCCATCCTTCAGTCTTCTCGGTCCCTCTTCTAGCCGCCTGTTCGTAATCTTGCAAAATAGCAACCAGCTCATCTTCTGTCAGTTTGGAATCACTTATCCTCTGTCTAATTTCATCGTTCTCTATAGTTGCTAGCAAACCCGCGGGGCCAGAAACATTCACGACTCTAGCGTTCTCATTTAGTATGGGGTACACTAACTTCCCAAAATTGATGTATCCATAGAAGTTGACACTGAGCGTTCTTCTAACAATTTCCGCGTGAGATATCTTCTTTTCTGGCACGTAGTCTGTCACATTGATGATTAGGTCTATTCTCTCGTCCAAATCTTGGATGTAATGTCTGACCTTGATAATACTCTTGGTGTAAGTGACATCCATTTGTAAGAAGTTCAGATCTAAGTTTTCTCTTTCCAGGTTTTTGAGTATGTTGAATCCTGTGGTCTCGTCTTCTGCGGTGAAGTAGATTTTTCCATTGTAGTTTTCTGTTAGTTTCTTGAGTACTTGGTAGCCGAGGTTACTGGCGGCGCCGACGACTAGAGCGACGTCGTACATGGCGAGCGATACTATATAATGTGAGTTTATCACGTTATCGCGCGATCAGTTATGTGCCTTATCACCTCTGACAATGTAATGTTCTGAGATAAAGTTTTTGCTCGAGATAAGAGTGACACAGTTTTAGATGCAGATGCTGTATATTATGTACTAGGAGTTTTAGAGTTGGAAGATTTTTGGTAGCTTACGTCATGTAGTTTATGACTTAGTATGGTGTAGGTATGCAACATTTTTGCCTTGTATACAATGGTATATTTCTTTCAACGAAGAAATTAAGCACCATAAAGTAATAATTATAACAAAATGAAAAAAAAAAGAATTTATCTTTAGCCTATAATCTCGATGCTCATTATTGCAACATAGCTAGACAGAGTGTTATTATAAAAGAAAAGCATTATTTTTGCATAAAAACTCTTCAAGGAAAATTATTAATCCCCTGAAGCCGTAACGAGTTAAAGAGCGGAAAAAATATTATTATTTTCTTAGTAAAGAATCGTTAGAAACTAGATCTATTGTAAAATTAAAGATTTTCACTGCATTATCATTTAAATAAAATTTAATACATTGAGTAAGTTTTAAGGATAAAAATGAAAACGCTGAGTCACACCACATTTTTACATTGATATCTGCTAAATAAGCTACAGTTATCTACAAATAACCAAATAATATCTATTTGACTGCGTAATTTACATACTTCTTTACCTACTAATTAATAAAACTGAAGTTACTGAGTTAATGCCTTGTTTGCTTGAACGCGCTAATCTCAGGAGCTACTGGACCTATTTGAAACACCTTTTTAGTAGTAGATAGCCCATTTATCGAGGAATGCTATGGACTACTTTCATTCAGGTGCAAGGAGTAGTTCTCATGCGATTAGGGTGAAACCGCTGGCGGAAGGTAGTCAGGTAAAAAGCACATCAACCTACCTCAATCTGACAAATTTTATCAATAGATTTTCAACCTTATCTCATTAGTGGAAGGTTAATGTTCGATTGGTGAGATTCGGGTAGGTCGACCTGCAGGCTGGCGTCTGTATTAACTCAATAGTATGTTTTTTGTTACTTTTAATTATATTTTTACAATAGAAGTTTATTATTAAATCGGAAGGCGTGTTAGATAAGAAGATAAAAGTATTTACAATCGAATTCCTAATTAATCAGTAGCCGTAGTAATTGATTGCGTGATTTTGTTATCGATACAGATATATATTTTAACTGATAATAATACTAAAAATATTCTTATTTATCTTTATTATTATTGTCTGTACGGGGTCCTTATTTGTGTGTAGGTATTTCATAATTGACTAATTAAGTTTAGTAAAAGAGCTCGTGGCAAAGTCAAAGAAACAGAAAAAAATCAAAATTATAAATGAAGAATGTGTTTCAACCAATGAAGAAATCGAGCTGATATTTCCATTTAACTCATTTAAAGAATCAACAATAAAAGAACTGATATAGGCAAAATACAATTAACTACATTTCTACGTAAATATCAATCTCTATCGATCCAAAACTTAAACCGATTACAATATCCTTAACAAAATGAAATAACCATTTCATACAAGAATACCCGGAACTAAAAATAAAATTTAAAAAATGCCACAATTTCATAATACAATGCATTGGTTCGTTCTCATTCATACGAATCTAGTTTCATCCCCCTTCATCCTCTTTCATCCCGTTTCATCCCCGCCCGGGATGTAGCTCAAAGACTTCAATAAATATTTATTGGTTCTCATAAATTTGTCGTGGACACCTACGACTATTTCTGTGTTATTTTTCAATCAGTTTTTTACATGAAAATTATATTTTTGGAAAACATTTGTTGGTAAATTGGTTGCGGTTTAGTTACTGTGTTTCTTTTGGGTTAATACATACATAACATAGTTATAATAGACTAGCTGTTTTTCTGATTTTGCTGCCCGCTATTGGATTAAATGTAGACTCTAGACTACTTGTGTATCAAGTTCATTTAAATCATTAATGAAATGATTAAATAAATTATTATTTAATCATTTTCAGTATAGTTTTAGCGTGAAAGCGCCACAGACAGACAGAGGTACTTTCACGTTTATAATACTACTAAGGATTAGGGATTAACGTTAACATTTTTAACATAAAAATATACCTACCTTTCCTTAAGAAAAAGTTGCAATACCACCCGATGCACAAACACTAAATAATTTACGGTGAAAATATCTTTAGAAATTGCCGTTATGAACGTTTTATGATACATTAAAAGTTACGGCACGAAATTATATTAGTGTCCACAAGATATCGTTAAATCTCGACTGCATCTCACATTTCATGAGCTAACTCTTTATGGGTAGACAAGCAATCTGTGAGAATTATCTATGGCTTAAAAAATGCGACCTTCTAACTAAAGAAATAAAAAAATAAAACACTTCAGCTGCGTCTGGTTGGACTGGAAGCCGACCCCAACATAGTTGGGAAATGACTCGGGAGATGATGATGTTTATTAATTACTAGCTTTTGCCCGCGGCTTCGCTCGCGTTAAGAAGTATTAATATTAATTAGGTATGGTTTTTGCGGCTTTACTTTTGTTTAGCGTGTGTAAAAAATTAGGGCCTACAAAACTTCTTTGTACACAATATTCTTTACTAATCTGCCATTAGGCGCTAAAACTATTAAGTTATTGGGTGAACTTACTCGTGAGCAAGCAACATAAAACTGTCCATGAGAGAAGCAATGTTCTCTCAAGTCAATACCCGCAAATTTGAGAGTTGCCCCTGAGACTTATTTATTGTCATGGCAAAGCAGACTTCAAACTAATACATTTTACATCCTTCATCATCCCTTATTTTATCACCCGTGGGGGTTGAATGGGGGTTGAATTAATCAAAATCGTATTTAAGCGAACGTCGTCGGGACATTCTAAAAAATTCTGATTCGTCATCGGGACTTCTTCATAAAATCTAAGAAGATGTATACAAACTTTCATCCCCTATTTTATCCCCTTAGGGATGGAATTTATCAAAATCCTTTCTTAAGGGTTGCCTACGCCATAGTAGCTTTATGCATGCAAAGTCTCAGTCTGATCGGTTTAAAATTGACAAAGTTTCATACAAAGTTTCATCCCCTATTTTATCCCCTTGGGAGTAGAATTGATCAAAATCCTTTCTTAGCGGATGCCTACGTCATAACATCTACCTGCATGCCAAATTTCAGCCCGATCCGTCCAGTGGTTTCAGCTGTGCGTTGATAGATCACTATGTCAGTCAGTCAGTCACCTTTGAGTTTTATATATTTAGATAAAGTAATTTCATGGCTGATGAATACCTAACATAAAAGTATTCATGTTGTGTTCAATAACAGATATTGAAAGATTAATATTTAATTTTACAGCAAAAAGAAACATTCGTGTTCTGCCAATATAAAAAAAAAATACAATATTTTGTAGATATTTACAAACATTAAGATTATAATATTATCAATGAAATCTAATATAGCCTAATTTATTTACCCATCGGTCGTTGACCCGATCCGTGACTGTTGTCTGCACTAAGACGACAACGTGAGACATTCCCAGTGTTTATCTATACATATAATAAATCTGTAGAGGAGTAATTTTTGTACAATGCAGAAATTGAGAAAAAAAATAGCCAGCATGTTAAAGGATAACTAACAGAACCCATTTCCATCATTTTTGTCATTTTTGTCTGTTTGTCTGTTTGTCTGTTTGTCTGTTTATCTGTTTGTTCGTTCGGGATTCACGCAAAATCTACGAATTCAATGCAGACAATGCTTATATACAAAAATTCTACGTAACTTGAGGTATTACTTAGTTTTTGTTTCATCGAAATCGATTCACTCTATCAAAAGATATGATTAATTTTGTGAATTCAAGATGTAAAATGTTACGACACGCAATCTGTTGGTCAAAACTGAACATTTGAAAGTTGTACTTATATTAGTTGATCGGCCTATTATTAATCTTTACACAGAAAATCACACCTTTATTTATAAGTAACTTCGGAAGAAAAAAAAAATGAAAATTTTGTTTAGCCAAGGTTAAAGTAGCTCCATCTGTGGTAAAAATACATCAAATTTGTCAAAGGAGCGAGGTGATGGTAATGACAATTAATTACCATACATTCTTTATAGAGGATTATTATTTCAACAGATGGAGTTGTGTATTTTCCGTAATTCACCATATTTAAACACGTAGTGTAATTTTTCGATAGACATTTCAATACTGTTTGTCAGTTTGCCGTACCACATCAAAATCCAACTATAATTATTACCTTGATGAAAGGAAAATTAATAGTTCTCAGCCAAATTTAAAACGGTGCCATCTAAATTATTTTTTGAACATTATGTCAAAAATGATGACTTTAGTGGAACAGTTAATTATCATTTAAAGTTACAGATGGAGTTCATATCAGGATTTTTTCATAAACATAGTTTAGCTTATCTTTGAGTGAGTAGTATTAAGTAGACCTTAATTATTTTTTCTGTTGCAAAATATGTAAACTTAATCCTAGAAGAAAGGAAGATCTATCTCTCGCAAGCGCTGCTAAGCGTGAGGAAGGTAATGTAAGAGTCTGTAGCTTTAAAAACAAGCCCAGATACAAAGTGCAGATAAGAAATGGGAGCTTTCTCGATTTAATACCATACACACGTAAAATGCTTTATGCATCTGAAAACGTACAAATTGCGCGTCGCATACCAGAGACATGCTTACTTTCAACTTCTGATCGCAAATACACTGGTCACGATTACCGATTACGAACAGTCTCAGTAACCAAGTCTAAAAAAACACCTTTTATATAAAACTACGTTTGATGTCATTCAATCACAAAGACAGAATTGTTTTCTGTTGCAAATCCTATCCACCTGTATCCTATCCTAATCCAGCATGCATTGCAGGTGTGCATTGCACAAAAACCAATGGTATCCTATTCGAGAAGTCAAAAGAGTCGACCTGCCAACGTCAGCGTTTGCGCTAAGCAAGTGTTCTTAATAGTACCATCAGAATTACATCCATCGTTGAATGAGGTGAATAAATTTTCAGAAACCACAATAACAGTAGGAGCCAAAGCGTATGATCGCTTCATAGAGCTCTGATTGGCCCCAGGTGACCAAGTCAGGTCTGATTTGTTCGATCATCAGATCTTTGAAAGTGTTTCGGTGGATACTTACTGTCGTCCTGTTTACGTGTGACACAAAATATGGTATATGAACGTCCTCTGCAAGAGCGAAATTTTCCCGGTGTGCGGTAGTAACGCACAGTATACAACACTTCTGTTTCTTTTGATTTGCTGGCTCCACCAAGAAATGACAAATTGCGAGCGTACATTTTGAAAATCTTGGCAAAACTGCAGGTTTCAAGTACGAACACATGAAGTGGACTCTCACAGATACGTGCATTTTGCCTATTCGTGAACTAATGCAAACATTTCGGTGGAGTCCCTCCCGGTTTAGACCTCCCCCACATTAGGCGTGCGCGATCCTCGGGCGTGTGAGTAGCGCGTGCGTCGCGGGCACGCTGCGTGAGCGTCGCGTTTTGCTGCCCTGCGGCATTTGCAGCGCGCTCGACTTGACGTTTAACTGCTAAGGCGTTTAGCGGGCGGCGGGGATAGCGGGCGAAGGGGTAAGAACGGAACTCAAGCGCCACGTGCTCGCCACGAGCGCGTCGCTTGCACTCTTCACACATGCCACAGGGCAGCAAAACGCGACTTTCACGCAGCGCGCTCGCGACGCCCGCACTACTCACACGCCCGAGGATCGCGTACGCCTAATGTGGGGTCAGCCTTACCATAGTGAGTAAGTGCACAGAAAATCCCCAATTCATACAAGTCATACAAGTGTTGCTCCCCAGTAGTGAAACTATCCTACCCTATGCGCCTGCTGATGATGATGACTCATTTTATCATCCATCCAGCTATTCCCCAACTATGTTGGTGTTGGCTTCCAGTCACCGAATCTGTTTGAGTACCAATATTTTGCTTGGAGCGACTACCTATCTACCTATCTTCAATCCAGTCAACTACACAAGACGATATCCATGGTACCTAAGACTGACAGACTATCTCGCTTCTGATTAGTCGTAGCAGCTGCAGAAAATGTACAAATGACAGCTTTGTCAGACTCAAAGCATATAGACATAGATTATATCTGTTTCCTGTGAAAATTACTTACGCACCATACGTAATAATTTTCCAAATTGGCTGACTAGATCCACAGATATTCACAACGTCACAAGCTCTACTTCTTTTGTTTAGATAAATGGTCACATCCACAACACAACCTTGATCAATGAATCTATGCGACTGCTAAGTGCTAATCCTAATTATACTGTCACGTGAAAGAATGCACCTACGGGATAAGTAGTATTTTGACTATTCTATATTGCCCACGCAGACGAAGTTGCGGGCAACAGCTAGTTATACAATAAAGCGCTTAGCCATGAGCGGGGCAGTGCGAGTCAACTCGTAAACACTTCGATGGTTGCACACAACAGATTTACTGCTGGAGGTCAAAGCTCCAGTAGGGTCCCCACGTTGTAGGAAAATTTAGGATACATCACAAAGGGCAGACTTAAAATATTTGTATTATCAAAAAAAAAACCTTTTTTTAACATGCTTAAGAAAAAACTGGCTTTAGTCCGGAGTCTAGAAGTAGGTTATTAGTACACCAGTGCATCAGAAAGTGTAGATTCTGCTCTTGATCTCTCTCTGGTCGTGTCGGGTTGCTATCTCATAGGGCTATGAGAGTGAAGGAATAGAGAGTGCACCTGTGTCTGAACAAATGCTTGTGCACTGTAACTTGTCCTGCACAGCTGGCTGATCTCCTTAGAGAGAATGACCACTGTGTCCAACAGTCGGTTACAATATTTTAAGTCAGTGGAGCGTAAACAAAAATTTGAATTAGATAGGTAGTTATTTACTGTATACAATTGCCTTAATATACTAATATGTAATTACAATTAAAGTAACATTCAATTACCTATCCCCTTTTTTTCAAAATGATGGAGTCCCTAGTAATTTATTGAAATAAACTTTCATTGTTTGAAAACTGTCCTTATAAGTTGCTTAGGCACTAATAATTCATGCTCGAGCGCCTCGAAAAACGTTTTAAAATTATTTTAATTTTGTTTTGTTGTTTACCTGTTATTTAATATAACCTTATTCGTAACTAATATTATAAATGCAAAAGTAACTCTTTATCTCTGCTTATCGAAGAATAACAGAGCCAATTTTAATATTTTTAAACAGATATGAAAGAGGCTGAGAAAGGTCATAGGCCCTCAGAAAAAAGAGGAAAAAAAGAATTACACTGAAAAAAAAGCCATCCGATTTTTTATTACGTAATATTTTGAACAAAATAAATCGGCAGAAAATACTTACAATGAAAAAACTATACGGATAACAAAACCAGTGTCCAATTATTGGTTTTACACCAGTTCCGCGAATGAAGACCGGATTTTGACGGATCTTTTAAGCTTTTCATTTATATTGCCATCCCTTTTCTGTATACGCAGATAGAGAATGACAGAATGACATCCAGTGCACGTGATGCTGAAAAAAATCTTGTAATCCTTTTTGTGTAAATTAAAGCTTACGAAATAGTCGCTTCTAATAGAGTCCACTGGTATCCAATTTTTTACAAACAAAAAAATACGGAAAGCAGTAGTTTATTAAATAAACAACCCTGAAGTAATAATGTGAGGGAATGTAAAACAATTTTTGTTAAAACGTTATTCCGTATTAAACATTGAAAATATTTCGGAACATTCATGAAGAATTCCAATTTGTGTGAACTGATGTTTATTAATATTTCATTGCTTTCAAGTTCGGTGTTATGAGTATCTTCTGTTAATATTGCTGTGTTAACAGTATTGGCTCAAATGTTTTTACGTAGTGATCTATAGTGGTTACAAATGACTTTTCTTGTTTTTTTCGAGGGAAATTATCAAGTGACCCTTCCTGCTGTCAGTACAGTGAGAGGGAGTGTACCCTTTGTCAACCAAGGTCGTGGTAACTCTTTGGAACAATCCCGAAGCCCACTGACTGCAGTAAATGGGCTTTTAGTATGATGTCTGGGTTAGGTAAAAATCACTTATTGGTTTAAAAAACCATGAGGCCTTTAAAAGTACACATGCACCAAAAAAAAAAACACACACACAAAGTGTGACTGGAATTGCAAGCTTTGCAGGAATGTAGGATAGTATTTAGGTATGCTGTAAATAAACTTTTATATTAAGCATAGTTGTAACAATTTTATTGTGATGGCTTCATGTTTCGGACAGTTTTTCATTGCTTTAGGGGTTTAAACGAGCTGTGATTTAACCCTAAAATGCGAGTGATAATTGTCGACATGCTATTAGATATTGCGTTTGTGGCCCACTGTGCATTTTATTTGGTTGCAGTAATTAACTAGAATGGTTTATTTAGCCAGTACAGCAATATCAATTGTAACCTATGTTTCTGACTTATGTTTTTGTGGTTTTGAAAAGCAATTTTGTGTAACTCGATTTTGACAGCTTAACTTTACTAGCTGTTGTTAAATAAAATAAATAATATACCAATACATATAAATGCCGCAATAACAATTGTACACTCATAAAAACCACAAAGAACTGTATTGGACCTCAACAAACAAAACACAATTAATATTTAAACGTGCAAACAAAACGTGGAATTAATAAAGGTTTAAAACCGTGCGTTCATAAACCGAAGATTAGGTTCGCAGCAAACAGGTGACACCCGGTACAACTTCATCCGTAGTAGCGGATAACTGGTCAAGTGTGAATCGGTACCACACACAGGAGTTCCGTACTTGGAGAGAAAAATGTTCGTGCAATAAATAAATTAAAAAGAAAAGTTTATTGCACATTTGAAGCCATCACATGTGCATAATTTGCTTAATTCTAAAGAAGTGCTGATGTTTAATTTGCCTGAACTAGGTATGTAAAACCTGTGCTTCAGGCGAAAAAGTGCTTATTAATAAATTGTGTCCCATATAATACAAATTGAATATCAAAACTTATTTCATGCCAAAATGTTTAAACATTGACATTCGTATGTCAAAAACTTCACAGATTTTAGTTCCCTTCATGCGTCTTGACGTACAGTTACAAAGAGATCTTACAAAGGTTCCACGTAACCCTAAAACTCCGCAGGGGGAAATATTGAAAAGGTAAAAAAATTGCGTGTCATCGAAATGTAAAAATTGATTTCGGATCGCACCCCAATCTCCTGATACTGTACTGTTGTGAATATTTCGCGACTGTTGCATTTTACGGGTATTTTTGAGTGATTCCTTGATTTTATGTATGGGGAAAGGGTTGCGGATCGCGTACTCGTTTGATAAAGAGACAACATAAATATGAAATAGCATTGTGTGGTATATCATCACGTGTTTATGTAAAGGAAGTATATTGGCGGTATATGCTTACTCTTCTCATACAGAGAAGGAATTAATGTTAATCACCATGCACGCTCAAGGCGGATTTTTGATTTCTGCAGACATAGTGTAGTAAGAATAATATTAAAGAGTCATGGTTTCACATTAAAGGACTAAAAAACTTTTAAAAGCTTAATAGCACGAGATACAAAAAATTTCATGGGTCAATAAATAAATTAAATCCATAAAACTTAATGGAAAAACTTGCCAAAACTGCGCTCATATTCTTACTGAATTAACAATAACATTCCCAAATGTGATATTAAAAATGTTGATAGTATCTAAGCTTTGTTTTTAAGTTTTAGTTGTAAGTTTGAATATTGCATCCATATTGGACAGTAATAAGCAGTACATATGTTTAAAATAACTTTTGACTTAGGTTCGGACTGATTTATCAAAAAGTGCTGATTATCGGTCTCGGCGATTATTTCTCTCTAAAGAGTTCCGCCAGATGTTGTGAGCTCATTATTGTGCACAAGACTTTGTTTGGGCATAAGTGCACTCTATATTCCCTCACTCTTACAATGCAATGGACCAGCCATCTGATACGAGTGGAGAGAGATCAGGCGCAGGACCAACATATAGCGAGCTCCGAGGGATGGGTGTAAGACCGAATCCAACCCGAGACCCTCCAGTCGAGCTTGGCGACCAACGAGCAAGAACATGTACCAACAATACAAACTTATTATACATATCAGATATACTATTTTTCTAGGAAAGAGTAATAAAACCGGCCAAGTGCGAGTCGGACTCGCTCACGAAGGGTTCCGTACCAGAGCATCCAGAGAATCCAAAATATTTATTTTATTCTATTTTTCAGCAGGTATTTGTTGTTATAGCGGCAACAGAAATACATCATCTGTGAAAATTTCAGCTCTCTAACTATCACGGTTAATGAGATACAGCCTGGTGACAGACTGACGGACGGACGGACGGACGGACAGAGGAGCGAAAACAATAGGGTCCCGTTTTACTCTTTGGGTACGGAACCCTAAAAATGATATAAAATATAACAAATACTTGCCCGAATGAAAATTTACCCAGCAACCCGTCTTCCCAAAGACAGTGGGATGAGCCGCTCTGCAGAGTAACCCGGAATAGTTTGATAGAAACGGCAATTACTCCTGCTGAGCGAGCGCGCCTACTGGCTGTGGGTAGATGGGAGTCGGGGCTTTGGCTTCAGGCACTACCGTCGTCAAATATTGGCACCATGTTTGACGATACAACTTTCCGCCTCACTACTTGCTTACGTATAGGAGCACCGTGCTGCTCCCCTCATCGCTGCCACTGTGGTGAGGCTGTCACCAGCCTCGGACACCACGGCCTGTCGTGCAGCCGCAGTGCGGGCCGTATTGCCCGGCATGCAAACATCAATGACATTATACGTCGGGCTCTTGTTGCCGTCGGGGTACCAGCTGTATTAGAACCAAACGGCTTGGCACGCGACGACGGTAAGAGACCAGACGGCATGTCGTTATTCCCTTGGAAGATGGGTAGGCCTTTAGTATGGGACGCAACCTGTGTCGATACTCTTGCGCCATCACACCTTCCAAGTTCTGCGTGCTGTGCTGCTGCTGCCGCTGCGGCTGCGGAGAACCTCAAGCGGCGGAAATATAGTGGCCTTGTCGGAAACTATATTTTCGAACCGTTTGGGGTTGAAACCCTCGGGTCGTGGGGTCCGAATGCCCACATTCTATTTAAAGATCTCTCAAGGCGGCTGGTTGACGCTTCTCGTGACCAGAAGGCTGGCTATTACCTCGGACAAAGAATCAGCATGGCGATCCAACGAGGTAATGCTGCCAGCCTCTTGGGCACGCTCCCAGTTGACAGCGATGGGGACGAATTTTTTGACGCTTTTTAGTTGTTTGTTTTACTAGGATAGTTTTTGATTTTTATTGTAAATATGTATTGTAAATATCTGTGTAAATAAATGCTATAATCTTGAAACAAATTGAAGGATACTATTAACTTTTCAAACTAAATTCGAACCTGTACTGCGATTCTATAAAACTCGATCAACAACTCGCATTTCACTTCGATTCGTAATGTCATTTCATACTTTAGGGGAGGTAGGGGAGGGATGGGCACTTTTTCACAATTTATTGCATAAAAAATCAGATTTTACAGATCATTATCAACTTTTATTGCCATTTCTTATATTCGGCTAGATATAATGAAAGAGCTTTCCTAAAAATTACACTCAGTTTCAACATTACGAGATATTTAAACGGTTTTATTTAGCTCACCCCGTTTGTTTTATTATTTATTCTTGGATCAAATTTAGTAATTCAAATTTCACCCTCTTCCTGTCAACCGATTGGTCTGAAATTTTGTATACACCTTTAATTAAATCCAATATGGCCGCCGGCACAAAATGGCACAGCCCCTCAATATGGGTATCAAATGAAAGGGCTACACAAGTAGAATACTGTCAGCAACCCAGCGGGGCCAACAGGGCCAAGGCCTGCCTGCACGTCGATTCTATAAAATTCGAACAACAACTCGCATTTCACTTCGCTATTCACTCTCACTTCGCATTCGATTCAGAACGACCTTGATTTTGCATTCTGTAAACATCACCTAATCACTTGCGAAGTGAAGTGAGCTCGACATCGACCAATGCTGTGCTAGTGACTTCCCCACTCGACAAAATGTCAACCGAGATTAATCAGTTTTAATTTTATCAGTTTTGACACAGAATTTTAGCTAAATATGATGTTTTAGTTATAATTTGTTATTGTAAGGAATTTGAGGCAGCTTTTAAGTATAAAATAAACAGAAATCTCTAAATTCGTGCTGTGAATATAATCTATGCTTACCCTACGAAAAAAAATACTGACAGCGCCAATTTGCCTTTCTTGCTGATTTTGAGGAAACCTTATATATTTTTACTACGGCCGGATTGTTCAGAGCTTCCACTACTTCATTTATGCAACGAGATGCAGACGGTTGCGATAAATAAGTTCTGATGCCCTCTTTAATAACCTTCTGGTAACTGCCACTAGCCAAGAATGATAAAGTACATAGTATCTGTGAAACAATAAATACAATAAAAAATGTAATACCTACTTTATCTGGATTTAGTGAAAACAAAATTGAGACCAATTTGGTTATTTTCATGCTTAAGAGAATACCAATATTATAACTGAAGTACAGAGTCTTTTGAAAACATATCAGCTGGCGGGGAAACCACATAAAGGGAATACTCCTTATTAAGAACTAAGTGTTTTTCTTATTATTGTGTGCTTGATTACAATTTTTCAACTATAAACTGTGTCAATACTTACTTTTACACGAGTTGTAAGTCCTTTGCCTCGACGTTTTGTGGGCTTTATCAGGGGCAGTAAATCAGACTCCAGTTGGTCAATTAGCTCCTTTGACAATCTATATATGCTCACATAGTCATCATCGCGAGTTAATAAAGATAAACTACGAATTCTAGCAGATTGTTGACGCTTTTCTAAATTATCTAAAGCATGAGCTTCTTCTAATAAAGATTTAAGCAAAAACATTCTAGCCATCGTTAAAGGTAGGCACTTAATCACTTTAAAACACTTAGAACTTTACTTAAACACTATTTTAAATATAATAGTCTCTAGATTAAGTTGGCAACGGTACCTGAAACAAGATTCTATAAAGGATTTTTCGCGCAGATTTATAACCTCACAAATTTTCACTGACGAAGAAGAGCAAAATTTACAAATTATACATTACATGGTATGTCCAAGCCTCCCTACCATAGGGAGCATTGGACACTTTGACTTAGTTTATGAAAAAAAATCGGTAAAAAAACTTTTAAGTTAAACGGTTTTATCTTATGTGCACTGAAAACTAGAAAATAAAAAAGTTACTTACCTGTCAACCTACGTAGGTGGTCCCGGTCATATTAGACTAAAATAAAACGTGGGGCCCATTAACTATTGCTGTAGTACTCTCTTCTAAAGGTATAATAGGTGTGGATTGCATCGACTTACTATAATTGTAACTGGAGATTTTGACAATCAATAATTAATAATAGAAAATACACATACCTTTCATTAGTTTCTCTTTATAACGATCCGAAACCGCAACAAAATATTTAAGTACTTTTACGAGTGTTTGTTCTTGACAACTCACAGAAATGACAGATAGTCTATGGATGAACACCGTTACCAGTCGGTAACGTAAACTACCCAATAAAAACAAATCTATGATCAGAAATCAGAATAAAAGGACCCCCTTTTATTCTGATTTGATCATGTCTCCCAACTGCCCATCTCTCCCCTACCTCCCTATAGATAGACAGATTTTGACAGATCTGTCAAAATCTCGACTTTGATTTAGTTCAACTTGTCAACACGCTCGATAGTGTAGCGCTAGTGTAGTTTGACAATGTCAATCACGAAACTTTAAGGTAGAATTCCGTGGGTCGCGATTGTCGCAGCCGCGCGCGACAAAAGTCAACCTATGAAAATGTATGGCACCGCTGCCGAGGGCTGCGACAGTCGCGCGCGGACGACGAATTTCGTGAGCCGCTCGCGGCCGTACGCTTCTCAACATGGTCTAGCGCTTAATAACATCTATAGAATTTTAGTAAAACCAGAATTAAATTTTTGACAATGCCGCGAGCAGCTTACGAAATTCGTCCGCCGCGCGCGACTGTCACGGGCCTCGACAACGGTGCCATACATTTTCATAGGTTGACTATTGTCGCGTCCACGGAATTCTACCTTTAGATCGAAGTCGAAGTGAGAGTGATGTCGAAGTGAGTTGTGATATTTTATAGAATCGACATGCTGATACTAGTATAAAAAAAATATGAAACAAAATGTAAAACGAATGCTCAATTTTAAACAAAATTCCAAAAACAGCGGCCTAATTCAGCGTACTTCAGCAACATGGAACAACGTTGGTTACATTTTAAAACGCGCGCACACTAAAGATTTAGTCGGCCGGTAGTTGATTTTTGCTCATAAATCAGTATGAACATGAATTACACACGTAACAATGATTTGGTATTTGTTCGGTATCAGACCGACTAAAAACTTTGATTGAATTCATCTTCTTCTTCTTCCTGTCGTGTTCTTAATTTTATTTGGGGGCTTCCGCTTCCATTTTTCCCTGGCAATGTCATACTGATACTCACTCCCTTTTTATTCATGTCATCTTTCGGGCAATCCGTCCATCTTTACCTAACCTAACCAAAACACCTGTAATACCGTGCAAATAAAGATTCTTATTCTTATTCTTATATGTCTTCCTCTTCCTCTCCATCCATCTTGAATTGATTGAAATCATGATTTTCTAAAAATAAAAAAAAGCCTACCGAGGGCCGACTAAATAGTCTGCAGTATGCGCCAGGCTTAAAGCAACCCTGTCGCTGCCGAGGTGCGGGTAACACCGTAGTATTTATTGATTTATGTAAATACTCCCGCCGCTGTCGATGGAAGGAAAACAAGCGAGCATCAGTTACGAGTTGCTTATTGTGTGTAAGCTAACTACGCGCTGCATTCAAGGGTTAATGCTTGTCAATATTGTTGTACGCTCGTGATCTTTTCAATTTATATTCGTTGCGTTGCTTTTGTGCAGTTTTAATGTTTATTTGTAGGAAAGTAGCTTGCTATTTTATTGAAGTTTTCTGTTTATGGGCTTTTATCTTCGTTTTTGGAGGTAGAGACGACGAACAACAAGAGTTGTAACTTTATTGGCACATGTACTAATTTAACTTCTCTGTTAGGTCTTTCTTCTAATTCTCTCCTTAATTAATATGCATGATTATCGTATTTGACGATTTCATAAATACTGCATTTTTCTTGCGTATAAACTGCCAGAAACATCCTAACAACAATATACATTACGAAAATAAAAAATAATACCACCAATACAAAGAACGTATTAAAAAAGTACATTTATTGAATCATTATGCGTTGACCTAATTAGAAAAACTACAACAGTAAGCCTTCACTTCGTTGGGGAGAATTGTGTCGACAAATACCCAAGCTTCCAGTATTTGTGTTTTTATCGTATTTGCTGGGGTCGTGCGTACCCCACCGCGCGCTCGCCGGGTTATCGAGAGGGGATTATTTTTTAATTAACTAATAACCCTTTGAAGACTGCTTTCTATGGGATTGTCTTGTTGAAGTTTTCTTATTACATAGTTGGTTTTATGTAAAGGATATTTTTCCTATTTTAATACCTACATTTTCATTATATTCATTCACAAAGCAAAAGCTACTCTATTATTGCAGCTATAAGCTACAGTTTTGTATGTACTCAACAAAGTTAGCTGAATACAAACTTGAAATAAAATCACAGATAGAAAATCAACAACCAATTAAGAAATGTCGGAACATTTCCAATTAAAGTATAACATAATTGCTAGCTATGTTTCCAATTATTCTGAACCTTTCTGACGGTATAACAATACAACTTATAAACGAATATTCTATTTCCTGCTAGAAAAGTATTTCAAACAAAAACTCAAGGAAATTGACCCAGTTCGGGTGCAGATATTTTTCGAGTAAGCACCGAAATGATATGTGTTGTGTACGCAATTTTTAGTCCAGTTTTAACGTAACTTGTGTTTGGTGATTTACAAAGAGTTTATTAAACTAAGAAGTATCTCGTTTTGTTTTAGAAATACCGATTGTATAGCCTTTTGGTATAATTCTAGCTCGTTCCACACAAAACATTGAAGGCCCAACAGCTGAGTAATTATGAGAGCGCTTACCATCATGGGAAACTGAACACCAAAAACATTCAGTTTGACAGTCAAAATAATTACTGAACTGTCAAACCGACCGCCAAAAATGGCGGAGCATGATGACGGGCGCTATCGTAATTACCCAGCTGCTCTAATGCGGTCACCAACGTCTACGAATTTCTCAGAAGCCAGAAACCCAACACATGTTTTGCCATCACAAAGGCAAAGGTAGTTCAACGTCTGTAATTACAACAGTATCCAACACCTCCAATCCAGACTACAACAAAGTTTCTTGAGCTAAGACTTTCCCCAAGAATATTCTTCATAAGAAGGACTACCAATTTCGTACGTGTTTCAGCTTTTCTCACGAAAATATCATAATTTTGTATAGTGTACAAAATCACGTGGGGCTTACAATTGTTTGCAAGAGCAAACATTCCCAAACTACTTACCCCATTTTCGCGTCAATTTGTACAGTGTAGGTATATGTACAAATCGTGCCTTCCTCGGTATATATTTTTATTTCCAGCCTTCCTTCCTTATCGGCTGTACAAATTAAGCGCCACCAAGATATTTTGGCAGCGCTTGAAACAACATGTAGGTGAAACGTGATTGGCTTAAAAAGCACAATTTTGTGCAAATTGCTTGCTTATTGCCTAAATACATTTACTTAATACCACCTACCGAATATAATGATCCTTTCAGCCTAAAATCGACGGCAATTTATGTTCTAGTACTCGAAATGGGTATAAAATTTGGCCTAATAGACACATTTACTGGGCTGCCGAAAAATGTACTTCAAAAGCTTGTTCTTACCAAACGATAGACAAAGATTGAAATCTCCACAGTTAAAACAATACTGCTATCATTATTTGCACACAAGTTGGAGTAGAAACGGCCAATTTGATGTGGGCTCGGCTTATTATACTTGCGTCAGACGCAACTTTGATTCGCTGACGTTTCCAACTTCGCTGCCTTGTCGGAGTTTCGACAGGGCTCGCAACAACCCGCGACACTTTAGGGTTAAACTTTAAAGTCGGTTTTGGAAATTTCGAATTTGTCGTTTTTGATACTTTTTTCGGATGTTCGGAAATTAATAATTTTCAATGACGTTGAGTGATTGATTAATATTGAAGGGAGATAATAATAAAGTATGGTAAGTCAATCAAGACTTTGTTCATAATTCCTTGTTCCTTTTGTTTATAGATGTACCTATATTTAGTCGAACCATTTGATCGTGTGTAAGTGCGCATTTTGCTATTTTATTAAAATGTTTTCATCGTAAGCTCTTTCAGATACCGTTCTTTTAAAATGAGAGCACTATAGCCAAGTGTGTGTTCTATATCTGATAAAACTTGTGAACTAGATTCTTTCTTAAGATTGTCATTTGAGATGAGAGCTCGGTAAATGACATCGGATTTTCTATATTAAAACATTAAGTTGTAACTAACGATAGCTTCCTTTTTCAAGATTATAAAACCACAGTTTTTATCCGCGTCCGCGAATACAATACAATAGCTTTTCTCAATAAATAGGCTATCTAACACTGAAAGATTTTTTTAAATTGTACCAGTATAGGTATATAAAGAGATTCAAGTAAACAGGCTTTATTATACCAGTACAGATAAATACTAGAAAATCTGCATCTAGAACACCATTATTTGTTTCAAAAAGAAGAATGACTATTTTATTACTGAAATAACGAAGAAAACTAATTAGCTTTTGCGAGATTCTGTCTTCAATAAGGAACTATATCTCGACAGTTCTTGGTAGTTCTATCTCCAACTCCGAATCTAATAGAGATTTTATTACGTGGCCCAGTGACGTTGTAGGACCGTTTCAAATAACGGTTTGTGAAACTTGTAACTGTAACAGGTAACTGTTTTGTTGAAACCGTTGTTTATAGCGAAGCTCTGTTTTGTAGTTTTGTATGAGTAGCAGCTTTATTTGTAGCTCGTTTGTTTGTCAGGTGAACGGATTTTTGGTAGCAGTTTAGCAATATGCAGCTAAATTATCAAACAATGTTTGGCTTTTGTCCTGTGGAATTGTCATTTGATGGGTTGTTGAAACTGGCAACCGTGTCTATTATTTTATAATAACAAAGTTCTGTATATCTATACACATAATAATATGAACTACTCGACCAATTAAAAAAAATATTTCAATGTTATTTAGCCCATTTATCGAGAAAGGTTAAAGATTGTTTAACCGGATGCGCAGAGTGCGAAACCGGTGGTTGACGCATACAAAAAAAATCATAGATTATTTATAGATATTTCTAGTATATATACATAATCAGTAGCAACTGTATCCACACACATAAAGTTTGAATATAGCCCTTTCAATAACACGAAAACCACAACCTACTTTTTCCCAACTAAACACCAAAACTAATTAACTTTTCAATTGAAACTGCGAAATTACAAACGGTTCGGTCAATATTTCAGTTCCGAATATACCTTCAAAACACAAACAGCCAAGTTAAATTTTAACTTAACCGTCATAATTTTACTGGGCCGTTAACTTAACGCGAGTTCGTAACTGGCAAGATTGTCACTTTAATTAACTAATAAATAACTGAAGCCGTGTACAGAATTTAGTATCAAACCTTAGATGATAATTAATAAATTCCGGTTTAGGGTCAGGATACAGTGAAAGCGCGATAGATAATATACAGAGCTATAAATAAATTCTTTTGTAGATTTAATTAAATTTTTCAGAGATATCGTTTAAATATAGTTAATAGAAATAAAATTATAGTATTTAGTTTTATCGGAAAATATGAAGTATTTTATTACATTAAATAATAATCCAGAGTACGTGGTAATTTTATACCTACTTTATGCTTTAGATTTAGCTGACGTCAATGAATTTCTACCAAAAATGTTGTAGCAACAAGAACAATCTTTATTTGGTACTATCTTGCCACTGCAAACAGACACCAAAAGCAGGACTGAAGAAGACTGCAAAAGTAATTAAAATAGTTAGCACAAAAGCTATAATAAAGCTAAAAGTAGCTCGCAGTGCAGAACAGCCCTTACCAAGTCTGTGATAAGCCGTTGCTTAAGAAACACTTAAGAACTTTTGTACCTGGATGAATGAATTATGTACCTTTGCTTTAAGTCTGCCTTGTGATTAATTTATACTGAATATTATGTACGGATATGAATATGTATACCTTATTAAAATGACGAGAAGAAATTGAAATAAATCTATTCAATGATCAGTCGCAATCAGGTCTTTTAACCTAGTTGGGTAATAAAATGTCCTCTATATATTTTAGATACCTCTTCAACATTTTTGTGATAATAAAAGCAAGTGCACCCTTTACCAACAATAAGACCAAAGGATGGTTTTGTAGATTTTACATACGTTTAGATATGTGATCAGATGACAAATTACTATAATTAAAATTCATAAAACTTTTTCCAATGAGACAAAAACATTGTTTTTCAAATTAAATTCTCTTTCATGTTTAATATGGGTTCTCAATTAAAAAGAAAATAAGAAAAACAAGACGTATTCGAAATTAAAGGTTTTAGTTTCGGATTTTAAATTCTAATTGTGAAAATGTCATTAAAATCTAATTAAAAAGAAAATTACAATTTCGACATTCATTTGGTACGATTACAAAGAATAATGGATTGAAATAAAACGTCTACTATATTATTACTTTACCACGAGTATTTTTTTATTCTGTTTACTCTATTTTTGAATAATTTAATTTATGTTTAAAACGCATAAACCAAATATTGAAAACATACGTAGGTACAAAGTTATTATATTAAGCTAATTCTTTATTGATTCATCAAGTATTTCGAATGAAATATTTAATATTTCTGAACGATTAAAAATTAATGTATGGATGTACCCATCTATTCAACTCTTAAAAAAATACCGAGATATCGAACATAGAAACAAATAAAATGGAGCAAATTTTAAAATTAAAACTCTGCACAAAAACCCACTTAATTGCGAGTAAAATTATGAACCGGTTCTACACACGGTTCCCACTGACAGACGTTTATAATCCGGATAATATCCGTCCCGGATGACAAGTCTGAGCAAGTTTCGAACTGATTTGTCTTACAAGCCAGAACAGATTAGACGAATCAATTGCTTAGATATTATATCGCGTTGTATAGCTGTCGCTCGGTAGTGGATTTGCTACCTTATGGCGTGGTAGTGTGGTTCAAATTTGGTTAATGAAGCTATTTTGTAATAATGACGTATTTAATTGTGTTAGTTGCACTGGTTTTTGAGGAATCGGTGAATATTTGTTTGTATCTGAAATCGTAATCGGATAAATGTCACCTATAACTTTCCTCGATAAATGGACAATTTAACAGTGAAATGTTTCAAATTGAAATAATCGTTCCTGAGACTAGCGCGTTGGAGAAAACAAGCATATTTTATATAAACATGTATATTTTTGTACCTTTTGTATGAGAACGTTGAATAAGTTAAACATGCAATGTGATTTTAACAATTTAATATTTTTAAAATGTCTGTTGATTGTCTCAAAAATCTCCATCAATTTAAATCTGCAATGAAAATGTAATAAACCACAAAATTATATCGATAGTATTGCGAATGGACCATAAAATATTATACGACTTTATTCTATCATTGTAGTTTAAAATGTTCTATAGTCACTTACATTTTGTGAATGTTCAAGTACTCATAAAGTGTAACAATATAATGTACACTACTCTCTTTTGTATATTATAACCATATTTAACAGTTATGATTTAAATAGCACCAATCTCATAATTGAAGTTCGTAACAAATAACGTAAAATCTATAGTTAGAATATTTTTGAAAATAGTAAAGTCACCCTAATCTCTTCGAAAAAATCACGGAAAAATACCCATGGAGTTAAATAAAAAAAAGGAACTTCACAAATGCACAGTTATTTGACACAAACTTTACCAAGATTATAAGTTTCAAAGATAATCCAATCTAAATGACAATTTCACCATCACACAATCTTCCCTTCAATCTCCAATACCACCTATACTTTTCAGAAACATTCCTCCCTTCTCTTATTAAGTGTACCCGGATAAGCTGAAGAACCTCAAGGCGGTTATAACCGGATATCCGCTTTGTAATATTCGATTTAAATGCATGCTGCGACATACACCTGGCTCGTGTGTATACTAAATACTGCTACATACGTACAGACTAGACGGAGGTCAATCGAGTTAGAGCAGTCTTGAGAGGAAAACATCTTGCTTTATATGGGATTTGTGAGATGGTGAGACGGGTGGTGTGTGTGAAGTTATTGTTTGTGGAGATAGTGTATATGTTTTCATTTTAGGATTAGAAAGGTATTGTTGTAGGTGTCCTTAATAGCAATATGCAAGGTTATTAGTTATCTCTGAATCTAGTGTTCCGATTATTGATTGAAGTTAAGTTTGTTGAGAGTGTCATAAGGTACATTTGAACTGTGTGCGAGAAATGGTGTACATTCGTGAAACTGCGTGAATTAGCTAGTAGTAATAATTAATTGTTTGGCTTGCAGGAACTTTTTATTTAGCGCAATTCGGGCATTATAACATGTAAAAATAGATCAGATCAAGCACACTTTGGTCCCGCATAGATGCAGTAGTTCTATCTAGCATGAAGATCACATGAAATAGTGCAGTAGTCCTATCTAGCGTGAAGATCACAGGAAACACCAGTCCAAACAAAACAAAATCACAAACAAACAAACGACTCTCAAATCCCATTTCCTTATACTTCATACTTAACGTCAAGCGTGAGTTGCTCCATTGAACATCTATCCGCTATAAAACAAGCAGCCGTTTTATAACCGGCTATGACCGGCTATGACCGGGTATCTAACTTGAAAGGGTCAGTGTGACGTCATGACCGATTACCCGGTTGTGATAAAGTTTATGTTTAACCGTATTATGTTAACACTTTCGGTTTGATTAAGTTTTTTGAGTTTAGTATGGTTATGTGTGAATAGGTATTGAAGAAAAGGGATCTTTATTTTGTAGATTGGAGTTGGGTAACTTTGAACACAGTATATTATTAATAGTGATTGATATTTATTATATTTTTGATGATATTTATTATATTTTTGATGATATTTATTAATATTGAGAGTTTGACATAAATTATAAATAACTTAATACACACAAAATTGCTACATTATTATCTCACCAGCAATTTGAAAACAAACGTCAATTTAAGATTAATTTGAACTGCTATACTTGATAAAGTACAGAAGACGTGTTTTATTCCTTGTTGGACAGTTTTCTTAAAACACAAAGAATGTTGTGTACAAAAATATGAAATAATTCAAAACGGTTGCATAGTCAGTTTTCTTTGAAATGCTTTTAGCATAATAGTTTTAATTTACCATCCTCGCTTACGACTGACTTGCGAATACTTTTATATTATTTTGTTCCCTCAAGAGTCTTCTGCAGATAAACTCTTTTCAGACTAAATTTGATCTCGGAGAACTTAACTAAGTACTCGTACGTTTGCAGAGAAAGAAAATATATAAATTTCTATTTCTGCATCTTTGTTATAAATATACTTGCAACGCTGTGCTGCAAACGTAGAAATTTTATTTTAAAACCTTCCTCATAAATCCATCTCTATATTGGTAAAAAACATGCGTGTATATCTGTTCAGTAGTTTTTGAGATTACCACAAACATGCAGACGCGATGGGAGACTGTCTAATAATCTAATAGTTATTGTCTTAGTTACCACTAGTTACAATTGATTCCAGAACAAAGAAAGAGGTATAACCGTAAAACATGGAATGAAAAAAATATATTGAGAATAAATTAAGGGCCACTCAACTTTAGCTGTTTTGGCCTAAATACCTCCACATAAAATATCTACAGTTCGTATATAAATTTCCCCACACAGGAACTTATAAGGCATGTATAAAAGGATCAAGAGACTCGTACGTTCGCTGTATCGTTAATAATGCTAAACTAAAAGTGATTGCCAATAGGTCGATCCCTAGAGTGCTTACGTCTACTTTGAGTACTCAAGAAACATATAAAAACTGGAGGTATCAAAGTTTCTCTTTGAAAATTCGTCTGTGGCAGCCCGCCCGGAAAATTAATATGGAGTCACTTGATGTCGCTACCAATTTTGTATTTTTTTTGCATTGATATTTTGTTTGCGACTGTACTTTTATTTTTCGATTTTTGGGCCAATAGAAGTGACGTGGAGTGTTAGCAAACATTCCGGTTTTTTATTTTAATAGATAGAGTAACCTTTTGGATATCACAGTCCAGTTAGTAAAAGCTACGCTACCATATTGATTCATGTGTCATGAATTATAATTACTCAAACATTTTTGCAAATTTATTGAAAAACTGCTATGTAATTATCGTTTTATCGCAAATCGATTCAGGTACCCCATTTACAAACATACACGATGTACAAGCTACATGAACCCAGTTATATAACAGTTATGAGTACAGAGTACATAGCCGGTGCTAACTGCAAACTGGTCAGCATTATTACGAGCTGCGTCCAACTTTCACCACATTCGATAATCTGCAAGTTTTTCCCTGCACCCCAATGTGGGTCAAGAGAAAACTCGGAAGGGGCGCTTTAGGTTCGCTGCATACTTGCGAATGTGTGACGCCGATGCGACAAATATACACACACTTTCGAACATACCTTTGTGGCCAAAAATATTAATTGCACCCCTTTAATTTAAACAATATGCGGTCAAATACTATTTATTTTCAATTTTAACACGGCAACAATTATGTACGTAATACCCAATATTTGTTTAGCGTCAGTTAATAAAGCCCGCAAATAAACACAACATGTAGGTGTGTCAACATCAGTAGTTACAGCTTTGCCCTCGTGGAAAACTTTGTATTAATTTAATTGTAACTCCGAAATAACGTCCAGCAGTTTAAATATTTAAATTGTAATTAGTAATTGAACAATTTATTTAATTACACGCTCTGGAATCTCGCAATTGTAACCACCTTTATGACTCACACATTTGTATTCCAACTGAGTATTGTGTTGCGTCTGTGTGCTACGTCGAGATGCAGTGTGTGTGTCGATACAGTTGTGAGTGTGTGAGTGGCAGAGATCCCTACATTTTTGAGTGTACGTTTTGCTCATGTAGGAATATGCGCTGGTTGTTTATGTGTGCGTGTTTTTTCATGTCATGTTTGCATGTGTGCGGGCTCTGCGGTGTATGGAGTACCGTTTGAGGGACCCAACAACTGATGGATTGTTTTTCTCTCTAGAGACGTGATTCCCTTTATGTATGAACTGTTGTGTGAATCTGGCGACGGAGCCTCCCTCGTGTTATTAATTATTTAGTGCGAGTGTGTGAGCGGAACCTTTGTTTGTGGTGATTTAAATTTGACGCGTGTCGAAACGTGCCAATTGTTGATCGGTTCTAATATTTCTTTTGCACATACACCATTGTTATTCGATTTTAGACTTTATTGTTGTAGAAATAAATTTCATTATTGCAGACAACATCTGTTTATTTAATTTCATGACTTGTATCTTTCTATATTATATTAACATTTTTTTCTTCTTTTCAGATTCATGTCTGCTTACACCAACATCATCAATGCTATCAGAATCAAGTGAGTCTATCTTTTCATTCAAACGAATCTAGACCATAATGGAAGCAAATATAGATATTTTCACCTTAGCGGCTGAGTCATACCTGTGTGTGTAAATGCACATTGTCTTTGTATGACTTAAAGACGATGTCTATGTACATTCACGCTATCGTGAAATAAAACATCAGTACCAACTTACCTATGCAGAACTCTTTTGAACAATCCTAGAACCCAGATCGGATGCCCTAATAATATTAAAGGAATAAATAATAGGTTCAACTGAGATAAATACAGCGCAGTTTAAACTCTAAGGTTTTTCTTAGTAAACTTACCTAGGCAAAGTTTTTCCACCAAGCCGTACTAAAATAGCAAAAGTATAGAAACTAAATCACCTCGCATTTCAAAGAGCAATGAATGAAAATACCAAGTTTTGGAACACGCTGTATATGGGTGAGATATACGTATATAGGGTGTTCCGTTTGACAGAAACTTTGGCCTATGTTGTTTGTTAGGAAATAGTAAATAAGAGTAGTTTTGATCGCGAAGCTGTATAAGTGTTGCTTTTGAGATCGAATTTCATAAATGTGATGATAGATTTATAACATTTTAAAGAACTTTTTTGGTTGAATGCACCCATCTCATGAGCTACAGATTTGATTTGTAAAATTATAGTCTTAGCCCATATAGACGAGATTGCGGAATTTTTCGAAAGAATCACCGTGGCCCTAGGTTTTTTGAAGGTACACGGTGGGTTTCAGTCAGTAAGAATCTTACAGTCCCTCATGCTGCAAGTCCACAGCGTGAAGGGTTATTTGCCGATTTCCCACTCAATATAGGCTTCTTTTTATCCGGGTGCGCCAAGTAGTTCTATAAGACGCAGGCGAATTCTCTAGCAGAAGGTAGCTTCTAGAACAGTACACTATGCTTTCCCTCCATCCAAAACATTAAACGCTTAATATTACCTAATCAATGAGTAACCGAGACTCCCAACTAGCATCGATCAACTCGTATAATTTATTCAAAGCTATGTATCATCCAGGAGATCTGTCCTCCGGGAGAGATCTGCTTATACTTGCGCCAAACGATTAACGGAACAACTTGTGCAGGGATACCCTGAATTAACCAGTGGACTTGACCTGCGAGTTTTGTTGTGGTGGTCGAATTGGTAGGTAGATGATACTCGCAGTTTTGCTTGAACGTAGCATGGAAGCTACTCTGTCTTCTTTCATACATAGGCTATCTGAAAGATTTTTCAAATTGACATAGTGATTTCTGAGATTATTATATTCAAGTAAATAATTAAACAAATACTTCAGAATAAATCATACTTTTTAATATGATCCTTCTTTAAAATTTCACATTTCAAAAATAGTTAAACAGGTGTTTGCGTATGTTTATGGAACATTTTGGAGTTTCTTTAAAGGCGTATCAAACGTCTATTTACTAGATATTACTAGAATAGAGATTACTAGAATAATACCTCCTTCAAAGATAGTAAATAACAAAACATGGTTGACCCTATCCATCCACATTACCAAAATTCACGAATCCGTTTTCATGCACCACCAAAAACCGCACCTGACTCTTCGGACAGCGCCAATAATCTCACTATTGACAGCAAAACCTGTTATATTTGTACAATATTTACCGAATCGTACAGAAAAGGCTTAAAACCCAAACAAATCCTGGATCTGAGCCCATTCCTAGCTGGTTCCATAACAGCCTTCTTTAGAACACACCAGCCCGTAAAAACACAAAGGAAATACATAATACAGAAGGATATGAAAAATATGAATATTACGAAGGAAATACTCGGCCGGGCGAGGAATTTAATATATTCAACCAAGCTAATAAGTATTGGAGGAAACAAGTTTTTTATTGAACAACGTATGGGAGCTTGAGATGTTGACACGGATGTTAACTTAATTCTTGTGAAAACAGCTTTAGGGAGAATTCAAAATTAAAATACTCATGGCTCTTTCGAAGATTTGTGTCAGAAATATTTTTATAGAACACTAGTAGAAATTGTCTTTTTCCTTGTACCTAAATAAAATACAACCTATGGCATTTACAAATACCGTGTTTTCTATGGCTAAAAATAAAATAAAATTGAAAAGATAAAAGCCCACCATTACAGCGGAACTTCAAAACATTTAAAAATAAAATTACTTCAACAAAAATCAGTGAAGCGCGAACAGGCAATATTGACCATTATGGCTTTGAATTGAGTTAAACATTGGCTGTTAAAGACGGTACATTTTTATAAGGAGCACAAACAAGTAATGAGGGTAGACGTGTTTGTACGTTCACAGGTCGGCGCGTTTGAAGCGGGAGCGACTGATTGCAGTGCCGCCAATCTTTCGTTCGCTTTCTATGTATCGGAGCGGTTCATGTGGAAAGATATGGCGTACTAGGTTTGGAAATGGTGCAGCACATTTTAAAATATGTAGTACTGTTTTTGATGTGTTTCAAAATTGCATTGAATGACACGCTTTACAATTATTGTGTGTTATTGAAAAAACACTTGTTATTGAAAGATGGGCCACTATTGTCACCCAGTGGACACCCCAGGATGGACACCGCAGGCGGGGTAGGCCCCGGAAGAGATGGCGTGATGAACTGGACGCCTACTGTCGAGACTGGTGGACTCGGTCGAAGGATCGGGAAGTGTGGAAGCGAGATGGGGAGGCCTTTGCCCAGCAGTGGGACATTATCGGCTAGTAATAAATATAATAAATAAATAAAATAATAATTGAAAAAAATAACGCAAGCAAATTGAAACGCACATTCCGACAAATTGAGAATCTCTCGCTTTTTGGAAATTCGGTGAAAACTGGGTCATTTTTCTAAATATCCAATTTGTATAGTCATCATCCTTGAGATGCATTGAAGTTCGTGAATTCCATAGATAACAGTATTCAATAATATTTAGCAATATAATAACATGTTTACCTAAAAGCTTTTTCTATTTCCGATATATGAAACTTTAGTGATTGTAAACACACATTTAAGAAGAACTTGTGCACGAAACCCGAGCCTTAGCGATTAAGTATATGTATTTTGTTCCTGAACGACAGATTAATTAAAGATTTCATATTAATATTTACTGGTTTTAAAACCAAAATTTAATTTAAAGTTTTTATAGCTGTTTCTATAAAAATATTTTTTAAAGCAGTATTTATTTTTAAAGCCTGTTACGAAAATTCTGCCAAGTCATAAAAATTAAAAGTGACAAAATGACCCATCCAAAATTAAAATAACAAAATAAAAATAAACGCTATTGTATAGGGATTAAACGTGGCAGTCATTGTGGCACTCGTCTCGGCGGACATTTATCAGTAACATCGGCTGTTAGCCATTCATCACTGTTACGTGTTAAATAACTCCACTTTGTGAATTTTTACATATAAATAAATTCTTTTTAAATGTTTATTTTTAATACTAATTTCTGTCAGGTTAAACCCGCGTGGAAACTACTTCAGGCAAATGGTTAAAAATAAGTCCTCAACAAATGCCTTATCTAACTCTAAAAAATTTTAATCGGAAAAGAAGTTCCTGAGTTTCGCGTCTTCAAATTAACAGACAAACTCTTCATAAATTGGTTTTAGTTGCAAAAAAAATAGATAGAGATACACAATGGCGGATTACACGTTTCATATTTTATCTAGTTCGTGATCAAAACTTTTATAATCATGTATACACACATTTACACACTTTTTTAACAAAATATGATACTTATAATATTTTACTCACCATGGCCCAAAAATTATCTACATCTACAAAAACGAATAAAACAAATACGTTACAAACGTGTGACAATTCTCATCGGACACGCAACCCAGTGCATCGGCTGTCAACTATTCATCACTCACTGTTTAAATAGCTGCACACCAATAGACATTACTGCGTCAATCGGAACGCAATCAAATTTGTTGGTTGTTTTTGTTTTAGTCGAATATTCTAAAATGGTGCCTAGGCTGCATATAATAGACTAGATTTGGCCTGTTTTGGTATATAAGTCCCGCAGAAGGATAAAAAGCCTGTCTACGTTCCTAGGGTAAAATTTAGTCTAGAACTTGGAAAAAAGAAACGTATAAGCTGAGCTGCTATTTGGTCCGGGTGCGGGAAGTAGTTCTCTCTGGACGCGAGAGGTAACGTGAGGAAAAGCCAGAAGTCTTATATTGTTTTTCCTACCTACGTTTCAAGTTTCATTATTATATCTTAGCTAATACCTACTTTTTGAAATAGAAGGAATTAGGTCTTGCATCCCTGCCATGGGTATAATTTACATAGATACAAATGTACATACATACAAACCCTCATCAACAAAAAATCACAATGGGAATAAAAGTCCACATTTGAGCATCATTTCCCATTGTTTCAATTCAATTTCCCGATATTTAAATATTATTTTCATTGCGAATTGTAAAGGTGAGAGATGGAACGATTTTACATTCAACGGTGCAAGTAGACGGACATTTTAATTTTTTAACATTTAAATTGCGGAAATGGACGAACATTTTAACATAGGGTTTTATGTTATTTAATATCGATGATGGCGTTTCAATATTTTTTTGTTCTGAAGCGCTATGATTATGTAAGTTTTTTGGAGTAATATTATCACCGAAATTTTTGCGATTGCATGCCATTTCATAAAGGGTCTAGGCTTCGTGTGTGATTTACTTTTCTTGGAAATCGGTTATAAGTATGTAAGATCATAGTCATTGTCCTAAGAACATCCAAAAACAATACCCCCACCACCCAATATTGTTCTAACAAAACTTTACCTTTTAATCAAGCTCGAACAATCCCATCCAATTTTATTAGACATCCTTCTTTATAATATAACGGTACGTATCTTGAGGCTAAGAGGCCATACTTGAGGCGGCTATTGTTGCTTATTTCCCGTACATTGTCAGCAGGCACTTGATTTGAGTCTCTCCCCTGTGTCGCCGAAATAGCCCGCTTTTGTGTCGCCCGAGGTGTCATGGCGCAGGTATATTATAGACCTTTTGATACACCGCCCTGTTTGCTGCAGTGTATTCTTGAAGGAAGAATTAACGTAACTGCAGTAGGTCGTTTTTTTAAATTGGTATTCTATTTAATTTGCCAGGTAGATTTTATCTTCATGTATGATTGATACCGAAAACAAATTTTCATATAATTTTTCATAATGCTAATAGAACCAAGTTAGTATAGGTACCTATTAAAGTTTAGGAGTCATCGAGAGGACTAATTTATAGATATTATGTTTGTTTTTCTTGTCATTAAGAAACTATGAAGATCAAAACGGATACAACGAAAGGCCACAATATAGTGTTTCAATATAACCCGGAGGCGACCGATAATTTTTCTATTACCTGCCCAATAACATGCCCTCGACCATAAATGGTGGGGGTGTTAAAATTTTAAATTAAACCCATTTGATATCGCAGTAAAGTGCGTCGTAAACTCGAAGGTTCTAACTCTTGGCCGACTTCGGACTAAAACTGACTTCATCTGTAAAGTCTGGTCGACTTTGTGGTTACAAGTGTTGGAGAACAATGTTATGACTGCTTTATTGCATTTTTATTTGTCATTTTTGGGTCAAAATTAGTTTCGTCTTCTAGAGGAGAGTAATTTTACCCGTCTACCAATAAGGGTTATATTTGCTTGATGAGCAATAAGAGCTACCTGTTAGAACACAAATGAATTCACAAGTAAAATGGTCCATGAAAGAAGAGATTTCGTAATAGACCAAGTAATTAATATAATTAAGTAAAAGAAAATTGTAGAATAGCCATTTAGGAGATTACAGACTACTACATTAAAACTGTATTTTGAAAGGAATCAATTTCAATCCTGTACGAGAAAATAAAGTATTATAATTCCTTACCGTACCGAAAGCTGTCTCCAAACTAGAACATAATTCAGTCTTCTAGTTCACATCATGAAACTTTAACGTTTCTTATAAAAGTCCCAGAGACTAAGGTGCTAACACTTGGTAACTTCGGTAGATAAATTTACTTCGTTTAAAATCAGGGGCGCCTTGAGGCCAGCTACAGTATAGCCGGGAGCACGTTAATATTAACTCTTATGGAACTTGGTAAAGGATGCCTTTTAAAATATGGTCTTTAAGTACTGGTTTTGTCTTTTTAATTGAAGGTTAATCTATTATAAAGATGATATATTTGTGGTTGATTCTTTGCTTTCCGATAGTATTGAATCGATTTGATAAATTCTTTCAGTAGTTGGAAGGTACCATAATCCCAGGTGAAAAAGACTATATTTTATCTAGGCATGGAAAGTCAATTCCATTGGACGAGGGCGAAACTGCAATAAACAGTCTAGTATACATGTAGAGTGACGACATGATAAGCTAATAATTGTATTAGTCAAAGTAATGTTCGTAATCTTGATTTTCAAACTTCAAATAAGAGATCAAATACAATTTTAATACTCAATAATATATAGTCTACAAACGAGGTATCGCAATACACAGAACTGTTCAAGGCTTTTATTTGAGACCTGTAACTCTATATTGTAGAATACGAACATTTCTAGGAAATCCTCACGTACTATTTCACTATCAATAATAGATAGGAACTAGGAAACTTTGTAAATATAACAGAAGAAAGATTTGAGTGCGATACTAGGTATAACGAAATGAATGAACGGTATTTTGGATTGAAATAAAGTTCTACGTTCTCTTTTTTGGAAAATTCTGTAAGATGATATTGTTTTTCTTCTATATGTCTAATTGTAAATGGAGTCAAAGTAGCAAAGGCGCAATTATCTTATATCAAACGACCAAAAATCGTTTACTTCATTACTGTACTAACATGTTAATTTGATTCCATTTTTCATTATTTTTTGTTGTAAGTCATGTTATAGTACATTATCTGTGAAAGTGTCAAACGTCTAACTATCACCGTTCATGAGATACAACCTGGTGACAGCAGAAGAGCAGCGAAGTCATAGTAATAGAATCCAGTGGAACCCTAAATATGATGATGATTACGTAGGAATGGGCAATAACAATTTAAGTATCTTTATTTTAACCATTTTTACATTCAAGCTGCCAGTGCATAAAATGATCGTTGTTATTATAGTTAAACTTTCCCAGAAGGCGTTGAATTTCGTATGGAAATAATAAAGGCTCGCTCTGAAGCGGCGCCGGGGGACCAAGCTTGTGTTGCAACTGCACAAATGTATATATACAGGTGCACTTTATATGTTAGTTATACGTACTGCGATTACTGTTTTGTAAGAATGAAAGTCGGTAGTACAAATAAAAATAAATTAATTGTAATATCAAACCTATAAATAGTAATAATTTCTAGTGATTAAAAACTTGAAATTTAAAACAATGTTGAACTTGTTATGAATCGTTATGGACATCTGTTGACTAGCTTGTAGACTAGCTGACTGTTTGAAAATATTCTAAAGCTACTAGAATCAGCACGTGCGTCGTCAGTTCAATCTATCAAGAAAAAAACCGTAAACTTCATCCCTAAGTTACAATTTAAACCTAGAAACACATTACCCATACTCTATTCTAAGAAACATTTTAACCCAAAAAATAAATACATTCTTACCCATTCTCCCCCATTTCCCCCTAACTCAGTCGGTCCACGTAAAATTTGAATGAAAATAATAACGTCTGCAAGCGTCGTCGGGGGACAGCGCACGTACACTGAACTATACTAATATGCATGGGGCACACTGGGAATGGATGCACTAAGGTTTAGACATAACAGGCTGTTGGTTTTGGGGAATTGATGGGGGATTTTGGTTTGAGGGAAGTGGGGGTATGTTAGGGTACTTTTTTTTTGGTTTGGTTTTAGTTATCGGTTTTGCTTATGAATGGTAATATGCTAAGAAAAGTAAATATGCAATTAAACTTAATCTTCACTCATTTGGTTTATGTTTAAGTTAAAGTGGAATTTGAAGTTAAATACTTGAACAGTGAATTTATTGAATAGTGTACAAAAACAAAAAGTGTTAAACATGTAGTATTGAAAGTTAAACTTTAGAATTTAAATCCAATAATTCTTGAAAACATGTATAAAACAAATGCACACGTCTGTTTACACTTGAGTATTGCAGTTTGAGCGCTCCAACACCTGCGTGAAAATGTAACTTAGTAAGGTTAAGAACACAATGAGGAAATAGAAATGCTTAGAATAAGCGTATTTAATTGGGGGCCTTTGGTTTTTTTGGGGAATATATTTTTTTCTGTCTTTGAGTTTGATGACATAATGGTTCCCCTATTTCATCTTAATGTATGTATATCTTTATATACTAAAAATACCATCAAATATTACTGATAAAGACAAATTATTATTATACCTCTTGCTCTGTTTCTAAGCACAGTGCTTTGAAGCCACAATAACATAACATCAACTTACAAATACGAACTTTGACGTAAAAGTTTATTTTTATCTCCCCTTTAAGCGCAAACAAAACGCAAAATGTATCTTTTAGAATTTTATGACCTCAAGAATGTTTACGAACAGGGCGACTTCAAAAGACGTTAAACAAATACCCATAAGAAGCATGGGGGTGTGTGTCATGGGGCGTGTTGCTTGTCATTTCAGTATTCAAATACGCATAGTCATAAATTTTATGGCTCAAGCGTATGGTTTTTTTCACGTGTTTTGCAAAATACGAGTAATAATTTAATTTGTTGGTTTGGTTTTGGTGATCGAAAACATTATTTTTGTTTTCGTTATTTTACTGAATTTTATATTACGTTAGCCAGGGCGTTAAAGTGATGGTAGAATTCAGTTTACAGTTTGAAATTAAGTAACGCGCTTATCCATTTTCATTTATTACCTATTCTAAAAACCTAGGTCATATTCACAGTTCATATTGTTTTTTGCATATTCTTAATCTTGCAGCATTAAATAAACCAAGCCACTAAATAATATTAACACCAAAAACATACTCCATCATTTTCAAAACCACTCCAAATTCAATCGTGCAAACCGTCCACTGAACATAACTGACATGCACCGAATAAAAGCTTGCACTCCCCCTTACCCAGTGTACCCCGGCCTTATATCGGACGGGCGTTCGTCGGACGTGCGGAAATTGCCGGGTCTTAAATTATACACACGTACATACAGACATACAGACGTATGTACACGTTTCACTCAAATATAACACCTTTCACAATGTACAGAGTATTGTGGAAAAATTCCTAAATTCCGGCTTCGCACCAAATATGCGAAAACATTTGGGCTATTTAAATTTTGTATGCTGTATGCTTGTTCTATGTTGAGGCAGGTTTGTGTCAGACTTTGATGTACGGGGGATGGTGTTTGTAGGGTATTTGTTTGGTGTCAAAATCTCAAGGGTGTTAAATCTTAATAATGCTGAAAAAATATTTCATCGTGTCCTCAAGTCTTGGTCTGTCTGGTAGTTGATACTTCGTGAATTGATATATGAAGCAAAAAATCTGATAAAAAATGGTGTCCTGCGATTGTAGCTGAAGAATTTTGCTTTGGTTTTCGTCAATCACAATCAATTTTCTGTTTAATTTTTTTTTCCGAAAAAATCTAAAACACGCAATACAATTCCCAAACCAAAAAACACGGTACTCAATTACAATTGAAGGCGAGTAACACACCACCGAACAAAAGGGCAACGACCCGACACAAGGTAAACAAGCAATAAAAAGAAACGATTATCTCGAACTTAACTATCGGTTAGCGTGAGTTTCGGTAACTGAATTAAACGGTGGCCTTCTGAGAGCGCGAGCCTACTCTCATTTAGTAAGGACAGATCTAGTATATGAGCCCCCTTTACTTATCCACCAAACAAACAACTATCATCACAGGTCTTACTTTTTTCAATCGTGTTGTTATTTTTACTTAAATTTACAGATAAACTTAATAAGAAGTTATTAGGAGCTATAGGGTGCTACAGTGTTTGGTAAAATACGTAAGTTGCAATGGGATTGTAATATCGTATTTGTGAGGTATTTATACAATTTTCGATCCTCAAGAAAAAAAATATTGCTAAAAGAAAGACAGAGCTTAGAAAAAATCTAATGCTTCTAGACTTTTACTCCTTTAATAGGGTCCACGGTTGCTTCGCCAGCATTTCGTCAAGCAGTTCCTGAGATTCGCGCATTCAAATAAACAAACTCGCCAACTAAGTATAAATGCTCAAATGCTAGACCAATGACAAGTAACACCTAAAATTATGTCACAGAAAATAAACCCCATTCACACTACTAAACATTAAATACAGGATGTTGTCAGACAATGTTGTTGTTAATTAATAGAGAACACCATGTACATGTTATGGTAAACAAATAGCGAGTGCGGTGTAATTAGTGCCATGTAATACAGCATTTAGAAGTTTGTCGGCTTGACTATATTATTAACTACGTTTTGGTTTAGTTAAAAGGTAACATAACAAGTGTTAAAATTTGACGTAAGAGGATTTAATGTCAGAAAATGATATCTAATGGTATTATCATGTTCTAATATTAGATGACTAATTATTCTAAGCTACAGTGTATATCTAACATTTCATACAAACAAGATATGATGAAGTTGAAGGTCAAGGTCGAAACTTTTTGGATGACCTTTTATATTTCATCATATAAGAATGTTATTTCGTTCATTAGTCCATTAATATATTGTATACTAAATATTTCTCCTTTCAGTAAAGTCGACCAAAATTAATAAATAATAAAGGTTCTCAAAATAATTCATCATTTCGAGTTCAAATATCAACTCAAACGTTTACAAAATCACAGTTAGTTTGATTTCAGTAAGCGACGGTTATCGTTTCATCTTAGTAATCTGATACACTATAAAAGCCTGTAGGCAGCGGTCTAGGGTTAATTGTTGCGGTTATGAATAGTCCCGGGAGAATATTTAGCAAATAACCCGGATTTGCAAACCGTTTAGCGAAGCTATAACGTTGTGAAGTTTCCGCTATGGGTTTAAAATCAACACTTAAAATAACATATAATATTATTACAATAGGAAATTCTTGCTCACATATTTGTTATTTATGCTAACGTCGTCTGTATATTCGTCGCACTTCCACATCAAAACTATTGAACCGAATTAAATGTAAATTAAGCCTAAGGGACTTTTTCTATCCGGATGCGGGAATTCGTTCCCAAGAAACGTAAGTGAATCCGCAAATAGCAGCTAATAAATGTAAATGGCTATTAGTTAGTGAAGTACAACTCTCTAGTATTTAATTATAATGTCAAATATTTGTGGTTTTATCCAAAAATAAATCTTAACGTAATTTTCCTGAGTTCAAGTATTAGGATTGTAAAGTAAAAGCCGTAATATTTCCTCGAACAGTAATTAAAGTAAATGAAATTGAAAATTATTCTTGTTATCCAGGAAATACTGATTATTTCATAACAATTAACTTAAGGTTGTCGCTAACAAATTTGACCTTTCGAAATTTTGACAAAATGACCTTGACCTTTAATCTGCATAGTTTTGCTTTGGTTTCGTGTTTGTTAATGTCAAGAATTTCAAGTTCTGGGTTTGAATGAATGTATACCTTAATACATATACTTTACCTAGGTAATTAGGAGTCAATCACGATAATATTATTCGAAACGGGTATGAAACCTTTATTTATAATTTACATTTATAATTACAATATTATCAAAATCAAGTGCCGATTATGTACCTGTAAGTTTTAAAATTGTTGGTGTTTGAGATGTCTGAATTATGGAAGATGATATAACCTTTGTATATGTATAATATGTACAGTACACATGATATTATTTTCAGCTAGCACACATATTATAAAACCAAAAAACTTAAACAGACTATACACAAATAAAACCACCAAAAATTCGACTCACTTCTATTACCATAATCACAACACTTCTCAAAAACTTACCCTTATTCTAATCGCTTGCGCTCCCGATTTCCCACAACTGAATGCTCACTGAAGCTTGCAGGCCAGTGGAGGCTGTAACGCCATATGCCACGGCAGGTACAATGCGAGCCACTGGCGTCAGTCACTCGCCACTCGGGTGATTTGCTTGCCACTCGACTGGAAACTGGCCGCTATCATGGCTAATTGTTAGGGAGTGGCTTGTTTTGGTTAGGTTTCGGTAGGATATTAAAAGTCTTGTGAATTGAGTGAAAAATCGGGGAGTTGTGGTTCCTGTAGATGTCAGTAGAAACATACTTAAGTAATAAAACCTGAACATGTCTAAGTTTTCTCACAGTCACATATTACGTGTTTTCACATGAAAACAAGTGTTGAGGGTGTGTGTGTGTGTGAGAGAGAGTTATTTACAGAAATAGCTACTCATTTATAAATTTATTAGTAAAATTTATTGTACCTTTAAATGTCCATCTTTCCATATATTTCTTAAAATTATATACTTTGTACTGCAATACATTACGTGCAGCTAAATTACATTACACGTACTTACTACAACCTTTATGTAACTACACCACCAAACACACGAGTCACCAAAATTCATCCCAAAAAATCATCCCCACCTCATTGTCACCTAGTTGACACACGTTTTAATCACGCCACGTCGTATATGCCCGTCTATTTATTGGTGAAACGAGAATTTGCGTCTCTCGCAGGTGTCCGTCGGGTAGCGGATTCGATTTCCGTCTGTACCAATGTCCTCCGGTCGTGTCGGGGTACAATCAATTTGTGAGGTGTTGCGAGCAAAATATTGCTTGGTACCTTTTGGTGATTTTAGATTGCGAAGTAAATGTGTCTGGGAGGTGAATTAGAGACGGATTGCTTAGTGGGTACTTACACGTGTGGGGGTTGAGTAATCATGCTGTGATTGAAGGGTAGGCAAAGGTGTGGGCTGTGGTTGATAGAGTATTTTTACGTAATAATTATAGTTACAGTTGGTATTAGTCATTAAGGACCATGCCGTGATTAGTATAGGATGTAATATTTATTCATCTCATTGTTGGCCACATATACTTTCTGCTCACACAGAACATGCAATATTTTCAAAATCTTTTTTATTTTACGAGAATTCTCCCAATGACACAGTTTCTCGGTCCGAAAGTGCCCTTGGTTTTTCATAAAAAGCAGCAAAAAAACCTTTCCTTGAAACTTAAAATTTATATCCCTATAAGTTTTGTAAAATTCTCCCTCACGGCAACAACTTTGCATAACAAACTGTTTTTAACTAAAAAAAAAAAGATTTATTAAGCGAAAGTTTAAAGAAGTCAGTCTAAGTTAGTTCATAATACGAAATTGCAACAGCTTTTGGCTTACCAAAGTCTTCTTATAATGAGAAGAGGATGGTGGTATTATTTATAGCATAGGTTCACACAAGGCTCACACCAAGTTAGGAGACTGAAAATCCTTTTATTATATTTCATTCCTAATTCTCACTAGCAGCCTGAACTTAAAATATGTCTAATGATGATAAAGCTTATTGCCAATCACATCACACTTTTTGCAGGACAGATAATATAATCGGAATCGGATAATATTTTACGTAGGACGTTCTGACTAGGATAGTCTGTCAATTTTTTGTAGAATGTGTGCATTGCACTATTACTATCAATCACTTCTATAATCGGTCACCAATTATCCGGCGTGATCTAGCAGCCTTATAATATTCTCTAACCTTTACCCGAAACAAAAGAATAACACCCGCAATTTTCAATTTAAGTACAAAACTCGAAACAAATCGCATCTACGGCCACAGTTGAACAAATCGTTTACAAGAATCTGTAACGCTTCACATCTCACGTTGTGTGGCACAATCAAAGAGCTATCATTAAAACATTTGCACAAAGATATTCGGATCGCGTATGAAACCACCCTCGGGGGGGTTGAAAACAACGGTGTATACAATTTTTAGTATAATTTTTATTTTTATGTACGATTTATTGAATTTTTGTTGTGATGTTTTGTGTTAGGAATTTTTGTAACCATCGATGTCATATACCATGCTGTTGAGCTTCGACAGTTAGTAAGCCCCATTATTACGTACTTACAAAAAATATATGTCTTCAGCAATATCCTAAAGTATTGCAGAAATAGAAAAATTACGCGTCTGAGTTTTCCATGCTAGTGAAATATTTTATTTCTAGCACTTATAACCATTATGGTTCTATTGTCTTTATTCACAAATATTTCCTCTACAAAATGAAATAAATAAAGCAAATTAACATCAAACATTCAATCAAGCCATTGCAGTTAGTATAAATTGTTGTACATAAGTCTCTGTATGAAACTGAAGATAAAAATAGATTACCACCTAAATTATGTAGTTTTCTCAGTAGTATTATTACCAATGGACATTTCATGTTCATATTTATGTACACAGAAGGCATTTTTATTATTCAAGAGTAAGCAGAATCAAGCAAAACAGGGATTGTTGACAATATCGAAGATTTTGCTCACAATATACTAAACATTATTATGTTTGTAATAAGCAAACTAATAGTAATTTATTAAGACAAATATTTGGTGAATACCGATCAGGTTTCGCGAAGATTTAGTTCAGTAAATATAGATTGTGTATCGTAGGTACTTGTAATTTCTTGTAGTTTAAACATGTTTTCGTGGAACTGTAGATATTTTAGGGATAAAGCTTTATCACAGGAGAATGTTTACAGTTGGATATTAAAAGGCGTCTTCAAATAGATTTTAAAAATTACCTTTAAACGTACCTATGTACTTAGAAATATTATCTGTTAACAAGCTTCTATTTCGCCACAGAATCCAGATATTACAATGATACATACAACTCAATAGATGTTTTACCTTCAAAGTATAACCTGTGATAAGGTATAACCATAACAGATAAACATACCAAACAAAAAACACCAGGTATCCACAGCTACCTTTCATCTGAACTTGATGGAGCCTCCGTAATCGATATGTTTATGAAACAAAAACTTTCTAGAAGTTTCGATTTACTATGCTCAGCCGAGAAGTACTTCATCGTTGAAAGCTTAAAGTTTTCGGTGTATAATACGCCGTACAAAGTTTCGTATACATTATACAGTTTGTGACGTCATACAAATTTTGTATGTGCACATCTCTAAGCTCAAACTGCAAACTTTTAGTTGGCCGATAGGTTGTTTGGGTTCATTAATCGCTATGCAGATGACTGGTAGCGCCTATTACAAAGGTCATAATTTAGCCGGTATCGTACCGACGATAAAGAGAAAAAAAAATATAAATCTATCATTTAAAATAGGCTGAAAATCGGCACTTTTTGAAGGTCTTAACAAAAGACAGCCCCCAAACGCCCGTCCTTCACCACTTCCTACGTGTTTCTGCTGGGAAGAAGAAGTGGTGGAACAAACTCCCCAGCAACAACAACGGAAATCATAGATTGGAATGAAGATTTTCTTTTTAAAAAAATTGCCATACATGGGGTCAACTGTCGGCCGACTATTTAGTCTTCAGTGTGCTTGTACTCTAACGGTGAACTTACGCTCTAATAATTTTGATGCGAATTTCAATGGCGATGATGAGATTGTCATGTAAATTGTATCGGACCTCCCAATGTGTTTTTGATTACTATTGCGAATTGAAATAAATAAAAAGCGTAAGTAATTGTATGTTCAATGCTATTGGTTCAATGTGAAAGCAATTAAAAATGTAATAAAATTGAAAAAAAAATCCATCACAAAAATTACTTTGAAGCGAAAAATTGAAGTTCTCCGAAAAGCTTGGATTAAATTTATAGCCTATACACCAAGGTAATGAATTAAACTATCAGCTTTTTTACAAAAACCTACAACTTAATTCAAACAACTCCGCAATCTCAAAAAAATATAACACACATCTCAAAAACTACTCGAACAAAATACCGGCGTACTTCAAACAAACACCGTCATAAAACTGTAGGTACCGGTGACGTCACGGTGGGCTACCGGGTAACCGAACTCGCTACCAACTCGGCTTGCCGGCAAACTTACCCACCGTAAGCCCGGGCAGGGCGGGGCTCTGCCGCGCATGCGTACCACCAACAACGTATTCCCCGCTGAAATGTGATTTCCCCATAATTCCGGGAACAATTACTTGTTGAGAATTTAATTTTAAAGTACTTGGCAAATGTATTTTGACGTTGAGCACCTTGGAGGACGGTGTAATGATGTGATTTGATGGTTTTATTTGTTTGTTTTTGTGTTTTCAGTGGACGTAACGTTAGTTTTCAGATAGTAAAATTCTCTACAAGTATGATACAATAAAGAAAAATTTATAAGTTTTCCTTTCAACAACATTTTGAAAGTCAGAAAAAGGCACAATTTACTCCCAAAACATATCTAAAACCAACTTAAAACAATCTCCAAAAAACTCCCAAAACGGTAGAAATTGTAGTAGCATTGCGCGGTGGAGGGGGGTAACACCGCCGATCCGCGGCAGTCGGCGGCCGACGACGGCGCGAAACGGTCGCGTCATGCTCGGCCGATTATGACAGGAAAGTGATCGTCGCGCGAAATGACTGTGCTTTCAACGTGATGTTTGGATAGAACGAAATACAGTGCAAGTGTGTGACCGCTAAAAAAATAAATTGTATTTAAAAATTGTTGAAGTAGTTTTGTGAAAAGAAAGATGTATTATAATGACGGTTTTGTGGTTTTATAGTGATCATCGGTGAGTACTTGAGTGGGTTTCTTTGATTAACTGTTTTTATAGGTTTTAGTTTATGATGAGTTTTATTTTGTAAAATATTTTAGGCAATATTAGTTATAAAATAGAGAGTATATTAAGATTATGAATAGTTTATAAGAAGTAAAAAATATGAGGAAAAAATTAAATTATTAAAATTAATTTTATAATTATATTTTATTTTAAAAAATAGTCAAAGATTACGAAAATGATGTATTATACTATGTTATTAACTGAATTAGAACTTTGTAACCATTTTTAAAGAAAACGGAACATTTAAAACATTTAGCTTTTAAAACCCAAAATAATAAAATAAAAACTAGTTCACAGTACTTAACAGAAATTCCTGTAATTCTCACTGAAATTTTTCGCGAGGCCTATACTGAATATTATCGCCAACCGCACAGGGTTGAGCAGAAAAGCGACCGTAGCAATTACCCTACCCTCTTTAGCGTAGCCGTAGACCGCTACGAGTTGCGTAGCAATTAGTGCTACGCCGTAGCAACATAGACGCTACGTTACGTAATTATGGGCGTTTAGAACGAGATCGTTGGATGATGAAGAAAAATTCTTGGCATATATATTATTTTATATTAAAGAAAAAAGAGAAAAAATTAGAGTGGTTTTTAAGATGTTGCGTCGGCGCTTAAGTACGTTCGATACCGATATGGGATCTTGATGAATATTTTTTGCGGATACTTTTAATGAAATGGTTATAGTAAAATCTGAGCAAAAAATAAATTGATTTTAAGTCTTAAATTCAAATACATTATAATTTGAAATCAAAATCGTAAAATGTTTGAAGCCAACAAAGTACTTAAACAATTTCCAAATGAAACAGAAATTACCTCATAACAATTAGCACCAAATAATTAGCGAACAGAAAGTGAAATTTTCAGCTGAAAATCTTTGCTACCAAATACATACGGACAAAACAATCCGTGCCTCCCCAGGAACTAATCTCCGTAGCGATTAGTGCTACGGCGTAGCGCTACGGCGTAGTGCTACGTTAATCGCATACACTGTAATTGCGCTAGATTTCACGGTGTTAGTGAAACTGGTACTAGCACTTTTCTTGTTTCTCTTTTTTGGGAATTTATTTGATTTTGGTACGAAGAATTTAACTAAAGAAATGAAGCGAGAGAAGGCGATTGATTTAAGGAAATTATGTTTTGTATGTAATGTACTGAATTTTATCTTAGCTAATGCCAAATAAAACTATCTGTAGGCGCTATTCTGGGCTCGGCGGAAGATTAGACGCAAAAGTTAGATTAAAAAGCGTAAAAATACCAAAAAAACGTACGATTTTTTACGGATAAATTATCATTACAACTTAACCCGTAGAAGCAGAAAATCACTATAATTATTTAAGTATAACTTAAGCTTAACTTAACTATAACATTAGCCGTCCCGCAGTTAGGTTCGACGTTACTCCGAACAGCGGTGCTTAGCCGCAGAAGTGCTTAGCGCTATTGATGATCAAAGAGTGTGTGTGACACGCCTAACTTAGGTTTTATAGACTCGACTAGATTTTGTACTGGATTTTAAAGAAAGAAGGGAATAAAATGGTATTCTTCCAACACATCATTTTGAAAAAAAAATATCTTCAAACAGCTATTTATCTATCTTCAATCAAGTATTTGAGTACTGTACTTTATAAGCAATCCAAAATTCGCATGTATTTTTAGTTCGTTATTTATAGATGTTTGGGTTCTAAACTGCTTCAGTTGGGAAACGGCTAGGCTGATAATGATTTATTGAATGTCTAGCCAAAGCACAAAAAAATTACCGTCACTCAAAATATAACCACATACTTATTTTAGTATCTTCATTTCTAATTTTCAACACGGCACGTACCGTATGGTATCTGATATCAATTTTAAATGCAAATATTTAACCAAATCAATAACCCTTAAAAAAACTCTTCCGTCGCATAAAGTGGTTACTCAAAAATCTTGGGTATCTTGGGTACCAAATCTGGCGTATTTTCATAACAGTATTACTGGTAATAAAATTTTGGGGGTTGCCAATATCAGGGGATCATAAATTGTCATTTGATAGCACTGAAATTCTCCACCTTGATGCTGTAAAAATAAATAAGTGAATTTGTTACGTTATGGCCTTTTTTTTGGAGTTACGAATCTTGTAGGATATCATTTAATTTTTATATCGATAATATTTAATTTAATTCTATTTTTAGGGATTATTATCTGCCTATATGGATTTGTCATTTAATATGTTGCCTTATAAATAGTGTATTTTAATCTGTTTTAGCCATTCCCAGAAGATTAAGAAATGTTTAATAGTGATTTAATAAATAAGACTTTATAATAATCCTCCAATATTATCATGCTTTTCTATATAATATGTATATTTATGAACATAAAAATGTTGTATAAAAAGTCTCTTAAGAATATTCTATCTAATCTTAAATCAGTTTTCTTCACAAACTTAAACGAGAGCACCACTTAGTATCCAATAAAAAGGCATTAAAAAAAATAAGCTGTTCGAAGCCAAGTATTGATTTCTTAGATCTGATACATCTCTAGTGACACACATCCGTAGATTGCCAATACTTACGAGCATCTATTGAAAGATAATTTATATTAAAGAGCTTTTTTCTTAATCTGATACAAAAAGGCTAGTGAGTAAAGGGCCAACCTCTTAAGTATAAGTGTCTTGATTCAATAGCAGCTGATACTATACTACTGATGTTTAAATGACTGATTAAAGGTGAAAAGAAAACATCTCGAGGAAAACTAACATGTGGTGTTTGCCTGTAATAGCAATTTTTTTGCATGTATCAATTTTTCCTGTACATAACTGTTGCTACCAAATAAAACATAAATAATAAAAAAATAGAAACCTGGACTTTAAATTCACCAACCCGCATTGAGCACAAGCGCGGTGATTTAGTTCAATCTATCTCTGTATGAAAGGGGGTTTGTGCCCAGCAGTGGGATGATAAAAAGACCGATGATAATGATAAAAAAGTAGGAAGAATTTGCTGTATAGTTGTGACCTTTATGTTTAATTTATCCAAAAATACTCGAGTAGTACTTTTCCACAATATCTTTCGAGTACAATCGTAATTACTTTAAAACATGTTCTACATATAGCACTTAGTGATATTGTGCTTCTATTAGAAAATTATTGAATCATAAGAATTTGTGTAGGTTATATTTTGTATTATACTCTCCAATTGAATAAACCAAACGTTTAAAATTGTTTATCAAGGTACATTTTTTAAATCGATGCTACAAACATGATCAGAGATCCTCAACATAAAAGGGTTGAATCTAATCTCAAAGAAACATGAAAAAAAATAACCCCCATACATTACCTTTCCCATAAATATGATTCATAATTTAAATAACATAAACGTTACCAAGTAGGGTTCGCAAAAACATCGAGACGTTACCGTCAAGTCAGAATTTACGACGTGATTTTACTGCGTACCGTACTGCAGACCTATTGTAGCATTATTACTTCTACGTCTGACATTCTGACATTGACATTATTTTTTATGTCTTATTCTTAAGACGAATGGGCGATGCTCTAGTTTCAAGAGCAAGTGGCTTCACATTAATTTTGTTGGTCTGATTTGTTTTGTATGTGTTTGTCATTTTTTTTCTTGTATATTTACGTGGTGCGAATACTCTTTGGGATTGTTGTAAGTTATTTTATTTGGCTTGTAATTGTCTTAGATAAAATCTTGATCTTCAACTGTTCAGTCACAAGTCTTTGAGCATTTTAGATTTTATATTTGTGTAGTAACTTTATTTTTATTGCAAAGTATTATTCTGGTGTAGCTATAAAATACTTATGTATATATTTTTTGCTAAGGTTTCTCTTATTGGTGGATGTGGATAAAAACAACAATTACATATTTTTTGTACTTTGTCTTTAAGAAAGACACGGTCAGAAGCAAGCAGTCATACACACTCAAACATACTCTCTATACTCAATTCTCTACACCCCATAGTTTACTTCTTCATACGAAAAACACTTCTTACCCAAAAAAACAGGTCACCATCTCTAAAACCTCAAACAATCCCAACCAGTGTCCACCTTGTACCAATAAAATATTTTGACAAGTCTTCCCCAATTGTGTGGGAAGGCAGTGTAAGGGCGAGGGTAGTGCTCTGCCCTCTGAGGGCCGTAAATAACCTTCGAACATGGCCCTCTGTCATGATTGTCTTAGTACACAATGGTAACTGCTTCGTTAGATTTTCTATAGTTTTGATATTAAATTGGCCTGTTGACAGGATGGTGGCAAGATATTTTGGGGTCTTCTTAAGGAGTGTTTTGGTTGGAATGTAGTTTTACAGTATTTGTGATCTTTTATGGAGTTTTTCTTTGGATGGAGGTTGTGTAGTTATTGTGACGAATATAGAAATGAGGTGAACATAGTGGTTTTAAAATTGATGTACTTCCGTAGTTAGTAAAAAATAATGGATAGGTATACGAATTATGTTAAGTTTGGAAAGTAGGTTTTTTAGTTATAATTAAGAATATGGAAATGATGTGACTTTATGTGGTTCTTTATTGATGTTCCTAGTTAGTAAAAAATGATGGATACACAAAATTATGTTAAATAAAATATCAAAACTAATGAAATAGTTGTATATCACGGAATTTCTCTGCAATTAAATATCCCACTGAACAAACCGCGGTAATTTATTAAATTTTGATTTAAGCCTGTTCAAATATTTTTGCGTTTATTAAAATTCCGATATTGGTTGGTTATTTGAAATGAAACAAAATACAACCATTTTTTTATCCTCGAATACTACGGTTTTTTTATTGTTAGACAGAGCACATGACATAACCAATATAACCATGGCTCAACATGCACAATTTACGTCACTAACTAACCATACCATACTTCACTATATGACATACTCTCTATACTAATATTATACAGCAATAGAATTTGATTGTTTGCTTAAACATGATAATCTCAAAAACTATTGGTCCGATTTGAAAAATTCTTTGAGTGATAGATAACCCATTTATCAAGGCAAGCCATAGTCGACTATCATCTAGATACACGCAGTAGTTTCCACAGAATACACGTAAAACTGCGGGCAGAAGCTAGTACTTCAATACACAGTAACGTGCGATGCAGATAGTCACATTGTCGTCGTGTCGTGTCGCACGCTATGCACTGACCTTCGACAAATAATGCATTCGTATCATGGTGATATTTTCGGGCGAAAATATTGTGAAGTAGGTTCTCGTTGCTGTTTATGTAAATGTAATGTATGTTAGGATAACGTTATATAATGTTGTAGTTGAGAAAAATGTTGCAAACTCAAAAATAAAATATCAGCCAACCATCGGGCCAACAACTTGGTTTAGTTTAGTCAGCAGTATGCGAGGGTACTTAATAAAGGATTTTTACAATAGTATCTGTAATTATAACAAAGGTAATTTTGAAAGAAAATCATACTTATCTTTGTGTTTTTTCAAATGAGAGTGCAAATGAGTCTTTAGTTCACAATGTTCGTAATTACTCAGAGAGTAACTCATCAGCACTATATGTTCAAAATAAAGTGTACTATAAAACAAAGACCTTTTTACAAGCAAACTCAATCACCAACCAATAAACGAGCACTGTATAAAACTTCACATCAGAGTATTCTTTCCCGCAACCTTATTACCATCCAATCAGGTACAGTCGCGCTCATATTTTACATTACCAGGCACGTAGGTACATAAGGCACATAATAAAATGATCCAGATAGTCTATAATAAAAACCGGTCTTGTCGCAAAGGCGCGCCGTATGGAATTAAATTACTGTCACAGTTCCTTTTACCTGTGCGAGTATATTAAATATTAAATTGGCATATATAGGCTACTGTGTTCAGTCAGTCACTTTGATGGGGATGACGATTGGGGGTGAAGGGGTTATGCGTTGTTGTTGACTGTGATTGAAAATGGTGTGTTGGGTCAGCATTGATTTATTGTGTTCTTTATATGGCCTTGGAATCCTTGGACACCTTTTTGCTTGACACATTAGTTAGACTGTCTGAAGCTAGTCAATATTGTCTATATAGATGTCCTGTAGTTGTTTTCAAAAAATATCCATTAAATACTGTCGTGCTACATTCGTAAACACTTCAGTTCAGGAATAATGTTTATGGAACAAGACTGCTACAGCGTCGATACATATTGACAAACGTCCAACTATACCGTTTTTAAAAGAACGCATTACTGGCGTAAATACGCCCTCTATTTGTTTGTCTTTTTCGCAACAGAAACAGTTATGTCACCGTGACTAGCGCCGTTTCAGACACTTTGGATACTTTCCAAATGTACCAGCCATCCATTTTGTATTGAACTCTCCGATCGCGTTGATTATTGAAATCGTGGAACAAACACTACAGATTGAGATACGAGAGGGGGTCAACATATATTGTTGGGTATTCAGATGCGTAGTGCGTGACGTATCGTCCGTTTCCTTTCTCGCAAATAAGGGTCGCACGATGTGAGGATAAAAGCTTTTGTTTGTTAGCATTTTCTGAGCCATAATTAAAGTAAAAATAGCCGTAATTTAGATACTCGTATTTATTTGCGAATACAAATATTCATGAGACAGACCGTGGGCGTTATGTAAGTTTTCCTAACGAAAATAGATTTTTTCGATTATATAATATGGTTTGGTTATTTTATATTTTTGTACTTGAGACGGGATTCAGTATATTTGTTTGAACAATGCTCGTCTGAGCTCCTTTGTGCTACAAACACAATCCTTGTATAGTTGACAGACAAAGTCTACAAAATATTTACTGCTTGACATCTTCAAACGCAGAGTAAAGCAATCTACAGCTAAACAGAAGTTCTGGCACAGATAACTCAAAGTAACAGACAACAATACTCGGCAACATGATTAAATAAACCCACTACAAAAGATTTAATATTGAGAAACTTCCAGCGCTTAAATATAAACGTATAGCTAATATTTATCTAAGGGCTGCGATACGGTACAAAGTGGAACAACTAAGTCCATTATTTGTGGTACAAAGACGACCTCTTTGTACAATGGGGAAAAACTTGTTTGCATTACGCACTGCAACTGATGGCCGGCGGACGGACGCTGTTGAGTTTATAAGAATTAAGTCATAAGAGGCAGCAGGAGCGGGAATGAGTAGCGTGTTGGAGAATGTAATCCAAGTTTTAATGAAAAATTATAAAAAAAAAAATTAAAGTATCCAAAAGTAGCATATGTTATACAGGTTCTTAAAAAGCTTCGCCTCAGTTTCATTGTGCTTTTGGAAATACTTGTAGTATCAAAAAGCAATCTTTTTCCACACTGGAAATACCTATCAGTGTATTTTCCGTTCCACTAAGCCTACTTTAACAATAACTAGGAATTTTCTGTATTTTCAACATGACATGTACAAAATCAACAATATAGTTTACTAAAAGTAGGTCATAATTTACAGAAAAATCGCTACCGCTTATGGCTTGTTCTCCTAGTTAAACGAGTCAGCGGTTGATTGCATTTGTTGTAGAATTTTAAGACGGAACACGCTACCGCCGTGTCGTTGATAGATGCATTTGCATCCCAGTAGCTTGATTAATTGTTCTGTGGGAGTACAATCTGATTTGAATAATAAAATGCACTTGCTAACGAGACTTGTGCACTCATATTGTGAGTATAAAGTGTGAGGATCTGTTACTTGTTAGTGGTTACTTAGTTTAATGGTTTGAGTTGTGTTTTGCTTTTAGATTTTGTTTAGGTGTATGCAATTATATAAACGTAAAGATAGGTACTCGTGGGTAGCATACTGTAATGATGCTTTAGTATATGTATTTTTCTATTAAATATTGAGTTACAGATGAGATTACTTTAATAGAGTTTTAATTTGGAAAAACATAAAAACAGAAACTTAAAAAAAAAAAAAATTGTGTTTGAGTACTTCAAAAACGAATCAATCTCAACATAGTATAGACCATTCATCTAGCCCAAAGAACGTTTTCACATCTTTTCCACATAAGATTAAAAAACATACGACCACCAATCCCACAGGCATACCTCACGCTACAGCTCACAACTGAAAATATCCGAATGTTTATTATTCATTGACCGGCAAGATAATCAAAGGAGTCAATCAGCGGTGTGGAGCCGTCATTGGAGCGTGCCCGCGGGGAAACAAACGAAATTGATTAATCGCCCAGGGCCGTAATCAGGACGCATTTGTGCTTCTGCATCGGCAGCCAGCTGTTCACTGATTGGATAGCTTCTTGAGTGTTACGATTTTGATGTGTGGAAGATGTGAGATGATAGAAAGATATGTAATAATTTGTAGAGTGATGGATACTTTGTTGGTCAGTAAAATCTTGTTTTGGATGCTGATAGGTTCGTTAGGGAAAGTAAAACGAACTTCTTCTATTTTTTTGAGGTTCCTTTGTAAAGTGTAAGTGTTTAAAAACAATCATGATTAAACTACGTTTTGAATGCGATGACAGCATTTTGAACCATTCGCAGTCTTGTTACTATGAGTAAATTCCACTAGACATCCTAAAAATGTAGATTCAAAAACTTCAACACGCTTCGTAGGCTAAAGAGTTCGCGGATCCTAATTTTGAATAAAATCTCAAGTAGAGTCTTAACTAAGTTGGATCTAAATTGTTTGATCAAACCTTTTGTTCAATAAAAAAGGCCTAGAAAGTTAACCTAGACTATGTTCTGAGTCTTTTAAATTGCCTCGAGGGTTCTACAGTCTTTGAGCGGAGATCGAAAATCTATTTTTTGTTACAACAGTCTCTAGGCCATTGTTACAAGCTTCATCTTTGCTGTAAAGAGCCGGCAATTATTTGTCGAGAGGAATGTATCATGTTTGACAACGTTTTTTTATCTGGTTTGTCTACTGGGAATTTGTGATTTAAGAGCTTTTGAAGATTTTTAAAGGTAATTTATTTTGGACTTACTCTAGGTATTACGTGGTACTAGTATTTGGCTGAGACAGTCTTAACAAGGAGTATCGGTTGCCTGGGTAACTGGGTTGAAAGGGTCAGGTAAGCAGTCGCTACATGTAAAACACTGGTACTGCGATTCATTCAATTCTACTGAAAAACGAACCCAATACTGGCAAAGTTGGAAAAAAGCTAGGTACACATTATATACCAAATTTTAATCGACGGTAAAAACTGTGGTACTTTTAACCCAACGTTGGTAACACATCGTCATCAGTGGTCGATGTGTTGGCAATCATCGCGACCATATGTGATAACAATTATGTTAACAGGTTGTTCTCCCTACCACATATAGCTTGTAACTTACTATAACAATGTAATGTGACTATAGTTGTTAGTGCATAGAATGTGGTTAATAGAGAGATGCCGATTTATGAGTAGGTAGTAAATAGATAGATCTGACTGACTGTCTCCTTTGACTGTGGTAATAGCCAGAGTTACTTCTGATTGCCAGGTGTGATTGCCATGTATTGAGGTTACAAGTGGCCTTTTATTCTGTAACAATGAAGTCTGAATCTCATTGTGGACGTTTGACATTGCAGTACACGTCATCTTTCTTTCACCTTTTATATCAGTAAGTAACGTGTCCGTGAACCTGGCAGATCATTGTCTAGCAGATCAACTTTTTTTTTGAGTTCTTATCGCATGCAGATGAGTTCTATAGTTCCTGATAGTTTTCAGGAATAGTTCTGCCATTTTCAGCTGAAAAACGATAGTTCACAAAATGATCTGCTAACTTCCGGTAGCAGATCATTTTTCAGAAAATCAAAAAAAAACTGAGATATTGTCACATAAAGATGAGTTCCATAGTTCCTCATACTTTTCAGGAATAGTTCTGGCGTATTTCAGCTGAAAAATATTTTTTTTCCCAATTCACGTTTGAGTGTTAACAGAGCATGAATAAAGATTAAAGTGTTAATTTCAAAGTTCAATCCAGATAAAAGGGCGAAAACTCATTTGTTTTCGATAGATGCTTCATGAAACTGTAATCTAGACTTCAATTCAAATCTAGAACTATCATTAAAGTATCAGCAGAGCATGGCTGAAAGTAAGAAACTGTGAAATTTCACGTCTTAATATGAAAAAATATTCAAAAAAATATTTTCGCAGTTCCAATTACGCCAGGAGGCGGGAACTATCGCGTTTCTGATAGAAGAATACTAGCACCATAATATAACAGCAGATTCAAACCCAGAACTCTCACTAAAGTATCAGCAGAGCATGGTTGAAAGTAAGAAACTGTGAAATTTCACGTTTTAATATGAAAAAATATTCAAAAAAATATTTTCGCAGTTCCAATTACGCCAGGAGGCGGGAACTATCGCGTTTCTGATAGAAGAGTATCAGCACCATAATATAGAGGCAGATTCAAACCCAGAACTCTCACAGCACAGCATGGCTGAAAGTAAGAAACTGTGAAATTTCACATTTTAATATGAAAAAATATTCTTAAAAATATTTTTGACGTTCCAATTACTCTAGGAGGCGGGAACTATCGCGTTTCTGATAGAAGAATACCAGCAACATAATATAGAAGCAGATTCAAACCCAGAACTCTCACTAAAGTATCAGCAGAGCATGGTTGAATGTAAGAATCTATGAAATTTTACACTTTAATATAAAAAAAGATTTTTTCGCGATTCCAATTACTCTAGGAGGCGGGAACTATCGCGTTTCTGATAGAAGAATACCAGCATCATAATACAGAAACAGTTTTAGACCCAGAACTCTCACTAAAGTATCAGCAGAGCATGGTTGAAAAAAGAAACTGTGAAATTTCACATTTTAATACACAAAAATATTCAAAAAAATATTTTCGCGGTTCCTGTTACTCTGGGAGGCGGGAACTATCGCGTTTCTGATAGAAGAATACCAGCACCATAATATAACAGCAGATTCAAACCCAGAACTCTCACTAAAGTATCAGCAGAGCATGGTTGAAAGTAAGAAACTGTGAAATTTCACGTTTTAATATGAAAAAATATTCAAAAAAATATTTTCGCAGTTCCAATTACGCCAGGAGGCGGGAACTATCGCGTTTCTGATAGAAGAATACTAGCACCATAATATAACAGCAGATTCAAACCCAGAACTCTCACATAAGTATCAGCAGAGCATGGCTGAAAGTGAGAAACTGTGAAATTTCACACTTTAATATCAAAAAAATAATTTTCATGGTTCCAATTACTCTTGGAGGCGGGAACTATCGCGTTTCTGATAGAAGAATACCAGCACCATAATATAGAGGCAGATTCAAACCCAGAACTCTCACAGCAGAGCATGGCTGAAAGTAAGAAACTGTGAAATTTCACATTTTAATATGAAAAAATATTCTAAAAAATATTTTTGACGTTCCAATTACTCTAGGAGGCGGAAACTATCGCGTTTCTGATAGAAGAATACCAGCAACATAATATAGAAGCAGATTCAAACCCAGAACTCTCACTAAAGTATCAGCAGAGCATGGTTGAATGTAAGAATCTATGAAATTTTACACTTTAATATAAAAAAAGATTTTTTCGCGATTCCAATTACTCTAGGAGGCGGGAACTATCGCGTTTCTGATAGAAGAATACCAGCATCATAATACAGAAACAGTTTTAGACCCAGAACTCTCACTAAAGTATCAGCAGAGCATGGTTGAAAAAAGAAACTGTGAAATTTCACATTTTAATACACAAAAATATTCAAAAAAATATTTTCGCGGTTCCTGTTACTCTGGGAGGCGGGAACTATCGCGTTTCTGATAGAAGAATACCAGCACCATAATATAGAGGCAGATTCAAACCCAGAACTCTCACAGCAGAGCATGGCTGAAAGTAAGAAACTGTGAAATTTCACGTTTTAATATGAAAAAATATTCAAAAAAATATTTTCGCGGTTCCAATTACTCTAGGAGGCGGGAACTATCGCGTTTCTGATAGAAGAATACATGCACCATTATATAGAAGCAGATTCAAACCCAGAACTCTCACCAAAGTATCAGCAGAGCATGGTTGAAAGTAAGAAACTGTGAAATTTCACGTTTTAATATGAAAAAATATTCAAAAAAATATTTTCGCAGTTCCAATTACGCCAGGAGGCGGGAACTATCGCGTTTCTGATAGAAGAATACTAGCACCATAATATAACAGCAGATTCAAACCCAGAACTCTCACTAAAGTATCAGCAGAGCATGGTTGAAAGTAAGAAACTGTGAAATTTCACGTCTTAATATGAAAAAATATTCAAAAAAATATTTTTGCAGTTCCAATTACGCCAGGAGGCGGGAACTATCGCGTTTCTGATAGAAGAATACTAGCACCATAATATAACAGCAGATTCAAACCCAGAACTCTCACTAAAGTATCAGCAGAGCATGGTTGAAAGTAAGAAACTGTGAAATTTCACGTTTTAATATGAAAAAATATTCAAAAAAATATTTTCGCAGTTCCAATTACGCCAGGAGGCGGGAACTATCGCGTTTCTGATAGAAGAATACCAGCACCATAATATAGAGGCAGATTCAAACCCAGAACTCTCACAGCAGAGCATGGCTGAAAGTAAGAAACTGTGAAATTTCACATTTTAATATGAAAAAATATTCTAAAAAATATTTTTGACGTTCCAATTACTCTAGGAGGCGGGAACTATCGCGTTTCTGATAGAAGAATACCAGCAACATAATATAGAAGCAGATTCAAACCCAGAACTCTCACTAAAGTATCAGCAGAGCATGGTTGAATGTAAGAATCTATGAAATTTTACACTTTAATATAAAAAAAGATTTTTTCGCGATTCCAATTACTCTAGGAGGCGGGAACTATCGCGTTTCTGATAGAAGAATACCAGCACCATAATATAACAGCAGATTCAAACCCAGAACTCTCACTAAAGTATCAGCAGAGCATGGTTGAAAGTAAGAAACTGTGAAATTTCACGTCTTAATATGAAAAAATATTCAAAAAAATATTTTCGCGGTTCCAATTACTCTAGGAGGCGGGAACTATCGCGTTTCTGATAGAAGAATACTAGCACCATAATAAAATAGCAGATTCAAACCCAAAACTCTCACTAAAGTATCAGCAGAGCATGGTTGAAAGTAAGAAACTGTGAAATTACACACATTCATATTAAAAAAATATTTTTCTTTAAAAATAATTCACTCACTGGGTTTGAATCTGCTTCTGTATATTGGTGCTGGTATTCTTCTATCAGAAACGCGATAGTTCCCGCCTCCTAGGACAACAGGAACGGCGAAAATATTTTTTTGAATATTTTATCATATTAAAATGTGATATTTCACAGTTTCTCACTTTCAACCATGCTCTGCTGATACTTTAGTGAGAGTTCTGGGTTTGAATCTGCTGTTATATTATGGTGCTGGTATTCTTCTATCAGAAACGCGATAGTTCCCGCCTCCTAGGGTAATTGGAACCGCGAAAATATTTTTTTGAATATTTTTTCATATTAAAATGTGTTATTTCACAGTTTCTTACTTTCAACCATGCTCTGCTGATACTTTAGTGAGAGTTCTGGGTTTGAATCTGCTTCTATATAATGGTGCTGGTATTCTTCTATCAGAAACGCGATAGTTCCCGCCTCCTAGAGTAATTGTAACCGCGAAAATATTTTTTTGAATATTTTTTCATATTAAAGTATGAAATTTCACAGTTTCTTACTTTCAACCATGCTCTGCTGATACTTTAGTGAGAGTTCTGGGTTTGAATGTGCTGTTTTATTATGGTGCTGGTATTCTTCTATCAGAAACGTGATAGTTCCCGCCTCCTAAAGTAATTGGAATCGCGAAAAAAAAAATTTTTATATTAAAATGTGTTATTTCACAGTTTCTTACTTTCAACCATGCTCTGCTGATACTTTAGTGAGAGTTTTGGGTTTGAATCTGCTATTTTATTATGGTGCTAGTATTCTTCTATCAGAAACGCGATAGTTCCCGCCTCCTAGAGTAATTGGAACCGCGAAAATATTTTTTTGAATATTTTTTCATATTAAGACGTGAAATTTCACAGTTTCAACCATGCTCTGCTGATACTTTAGTGAGAGTTCTGGGTTTGAATCTGCTGTTATATTATGGTGCTGGTATTCTTCTATCAGAAACGCGATAGTTCCCGCCTCCTAGGGCAATTGGAACCGCGAAAATATTTTTTTGAATATTTTTTCATATTAAAATGTGTTATTTCACAGTTTCTTACTTTCAACCATGCTCTGCTGATACTTTAGTGAGAGTTCTGGGTTTGAATCTGCTTCTATATAATGGTGCTAATATTCTTCTATCAGAAACGCGATAGTTCCCGCCTCCTGGCGTAATTGGAACTGCGAAAATATTTTTTTGAATATTTTTTCATATTAAAACGTGAAATTTCACAGTTTCTTACTTTCAACCATGCTCTGCTGATACTTTAGTGAGAGTTCTGGGTTTGAATCTGCTTCTATATAATGGTGCTAATATTCTTCTATCAGAAACGCGATAGTTCCCGCCTCCTAGAGTAATTGTAACCGCGAAAATATTTTTTTGAATATTTTTTCATATTAAAGTATGAAATTTCACAGTTTCTTACTTTCAACCATGCTCTGCTGATACTTTAGTGAGAGTTCTGGGTTTGAATGTGCTGTTTTATTATGGTGCTGGTATTCTTCTATCAGAAACGTGATAGTTCCCGCCTCCTAAAGTAATTGGAATCGCGAAAAAAAAAATTTTTATATTAAAATGTGTTATTTCACAGTTTCTTACTTTCAACCATGCTCTGCTGATACTTTAGTGAGAGTTCTGGGTTTGAATCTGCTTCTATATAATGGTGCTAGTATTCTTCTATCAGAAACGCGATAGTTCCCGCCTCCTATGGTAATTGGAACCGCGAAAATATTTTTTTGAATATTTTTTCATATTAAGACGTGAAATTTCACAGTTTCTTACTTTCAACCATGCTCTGCTGATACTTTAGTGAGAGTTCTGGGTTTGAATCTGCTGTTATATTATGGTGCTAGTATTCTTCTATCAGAAACGCGATAGTTCCCGCCTCCTAGAGTAATTGGAACCGCGAAAATATTTTTTTGAATATTTTTTCATATTAAAATATGAAATTTCACAGTTTCTTACTTTCAACCATGCTCTGCTGATACTTATGTGAGAGTTCTGGGTTTGAATCTGCTGTTATATTATGGTGCTGGTATTCTTCTATCTGAAACGCGATAGTTCCCGCCTCCTAGAGTAATTGGAACCGCGAAAATATTTTTTTGAATATTTTTTCATATTAAAATATGAAATTTCACAGTTTCTTACTTTCAACCATGCTCTGCTGATACTTTGGTGAGAGTTCTGGGTTTGAATGTGCTGTTTTATTATGGTGCTGGTATTCTTCTATCAGAAACGTGATAGTTCCCGCCTCCTAAAGTAATTGGAATCGCGAAAAAAAAAATTTTTATATTAAAATGTGTTATTTCACAGTTTCTTACTTTCAACCATGCTCTGCTGATACTTTAGTGAGAGTTCTGGGTTTGAATCTGCTTCTATATAATGGTGCTAGTATTCTTCTATCAGAAACGCGATAGTTCCCGCCTCCTATGGTAATTGGAACCGCGAAAATATTTTTTTGAATATTTTTTCATATTAAGACGTGAAATTTCACAGTTTCTTACTTTCAACCATGCTCTGCTGATACTTTAGTGAGAGTTCTGGGTTTGAATCTGCTGTTATATTATGGTGCTAGTATTCTTCTATCAGAAACGCGATAGTTCCCGCCTCCTAGAGTAATTGGAACCGCGAAAATATTTTTTTGAATATTTTTTCATATTAAAATATGAAATTTCACAGTTTCTTACTTTCAACCATGCTCTGCTGATACTTATGTGAGAGTTCTGGGTTTGAATCTGCTGTTATATTATGGTGCTGGTATTCTTCTATCTGAAACGCGATAGTTCCCGCCTCCTAGAGTAATTGGAACCGCGAAAATATTTTTTTGAATATTTTTTCATATTAAAATATGAAATTTCACAGTTTCTTACTTTCAACCATGCTCTGCTGATACTTTGGTGAGAGTTTTGGGTTTGAATCTGCTGTTATATTATGGTGCTAGTATTCTTCTATCAGAAACGCGATAGTTTCCGCCTCCTAGAGTAATTGGAACCGCGAAAATATTTTTTTGAATATTTTTTCATATTAAGACGTGAAATTTCACAGTTTCTTACTTTCAACCATGCTCTGCTGATACTTTAGTGAGAGTTCTGGGTTTGAATCTGCTGTTATATTATGGTGCTGGTATTCTTCTATCAGAAACGCGATAGTTCCCGCCTCCTAGAGTAATTGGAACCGCGAAAATATTTTTTTAAATATTTTTTCATATTAGAATGTGAAATTTCACAGTTTCTTACTTTCAGCCATGCTCTGCTGATACTTTAATGATAGTTCTAGATTTGAATTGAAGTCTAGATTACAGTTTCATGAAGCATCTATCGAAAACAAATGAGTTTTCGCCCTTTTATCTGGATTGAACTTTGAAATTAACACTTTAATCTTTATTCATGCTCTGTTAACACTCAAACGTGAATTGGGAAAAAAAATATTTTTCAGCTGAAATACGCCAGAACTATTCCTGAAAAGTATGAGGAACTATGGAACTCATCTTTATGTGACAATATCTCAGTTTTTTTTTGATTTTCTGAAAAATGCTCTTCTACCGGAAGTTAGCAGATCATTTTGTGAACTATCGTTTTTCAGCTGAAAATGGCAGAACTATTCCTGAAAACTATCAGGAACTATAGAACTCATCTGCATGCGATAAGAACTCAAAAAAAAAGTTGATCTGCTAGACAATGATCTGCCAGGTTCACTGACATGTAAGTAACCTACTGCAAACCTTCAGTACAAAATATTTACCAGTTTGCTTACATTAGAATTACAATATCGATTCAGACAAGTTTCTTTAGTCAGTATTACGCAATTTCAGATAGTTAATTATGTATCATGTATGAACTCCATATTTACCGTTCTTTGTTGGCAGCTAAATTCCTATGAAAACTTGCCACTCATATCACCTACATACATCTATAAAAAAACACCCTTCCACCAATAATACTGAAAGAAACATCTCAAAGTACCAAAGAACCTTCACAACCGAGCTTATAAAGAAACCTATACTTTTCATTCAGTCAGACTCAAGTAGACTCAATCGCGGATGTCAGACCAATGCTACTGATAATCTAGCCCGGTTCTAGTACTGATTACTGAGTGAATCGGTCGCGGGGTGAGGGAGGGCGTCCTACAAACACGGATTGAGATGACTGGGCCTGACGCCCGCGGCGTGGATGTGTGGTACAAGTTGGTAGAGGTCGCGATGAAAATGTGTTACATTTTTTCTAAATCTAATATGAGGCATGTCGGTGTAGTGGTTCTCCTACCAAGAGTCGTTGATTAGTCCTTTAAGATATTTTTCACGAATCCTATTTATATACTGTGTGTTTCAATAACCGATCCATGTATTGTTTTTCGATTAGAGATTGAGGTATGTCATAATTTATATGGGTATCAAAATTAAACTTTAATCGCGAAGCAACGGATAGTTCGGTTATTAAAATCCGCAGATATACGAAAACACTTACGTGTTATCGTCGCTAAAAAAGTTTTGTCACAAGGCACATCCCATCAAGAGCTAAGAATATTTCAGAAACACAATAATTCTTAACATAATTCAGACTTCACAACACATAGACATACCATTTAACCACTGTACCAACAAACCTACATACACAGTACCACCATTGCGCCGGTCCCACTAACCCCAGGTTATAATCTCAAGGTACACGTGACGGAGCCACGTGGCTGTACTCGTGCTCAATGTTTGTTGGCGTCTGGAAACTTTAGCTATTTACTCTGTGGACTGTGTTGTTAAGTGTTGCTGTTTTGGCTTGAACATTGTCTAAGTAGGCAGGCAGAATTTTGAATTCTATGACAGTAAGGTATGTTTGTCATCGGAAATTATTACGTAAAAGAGCCGTCTTCCATCTCCAGTTCTTAAATAAAAAAATGGCACGAAAGATTTGAATTTTGGCTTTTATTAAACTACCTTTGGCTCCCATAAACCTAAAAAGAGACTTGTACAACACGATAATGTATGATAATGTTACGACTTGTATCTGTCTATATAAATAAAAATGAATTGTTGTTCGTTAGTCTGATTAAAACTCGAGAACGGCTGGGCCGATTGAGCTCATTTTGGTTTTAAAATGTTTATAGAGGTCCAGGGAAGGTTTTTTACGAAGTTCGCGGGATCAGCTAGTTAAAAATAAATGTGTCACAAGTTTCTAACACCATTTTCAAACTAGCGACTCGGTTTTGACGGTCGGTTCAAACAAGATGTTTCGCGCACATGTCGCGCGTATATCAGCGACAGCAACTAACTGAATACTGCCGGTACAAAAGATGCCACCCAGAACCGCGCGACAGAATTTTCCTTACGGGATATATCATGCGTGTACGCTTGATTGTGCTACATCATCACAAAAATAATGTAAAAGCGTTGTAAAAGAATATTTATAAATCGCTTCCCGCTGATCGCTTGTACCACAAAGCGGAGCGGTCTGCGCTCACTTGAGACGGGCTTGATTATGTCGGGTCACGTGCGCCCGGATCACTGTGTGCGCTGATTATTATGACTATTTTTATACATACATACCGAGAAAAAACCGAATTCTGACAAACTCAAAATGATGCCTAGACTAGGAATGATTTTTATCTGAAGGTATTGGTTTCAATTCGTATTTATTGTTACACGTACCAAAAATGTAGCATGAAATGTAATATTTACAGCGCACGGCAGCAGGGTCAATTCTGAAATTCTATTTTATTTAAATTCAATGCCTCTATTATTTCAAACAGTTTGTTGTTGCTGATTTACTTAAAAAATAATGTAGTTAACACAGCTAAGTTTTAAATAAGATAGCTTCTAAATAAATAGTTTTGTGTAAAATACTTGTCTTGGAATACTTATATAAAATAGTAGAACCAGTCGTACAATTTTCACAGCGGCGTGTTTGTGTCGTTTTACATAAGCCAGGGTTGCGAGAAATTCACGCTAAGACAATTCCTTCTGAATCTAGATATTACAGGATCTGAAGGGCGTTGCTGCGAATATTTCTTCTCGTATTTATGCAATTTAATTCCCGCTCCAAGGTTTATTTGTACATAGATATCTTTATTTGTTGACGATTTATTACTTAAAGAAGATTTTAAGAGTAGCTGAGAAAATAATAACATATTTATGAAAGTAAGTTAATCAAAATACCAGATTTGAGGGAGGTATTTGATTTTTGGCCAATTACTTCAATATAACACAATCACCAAAGACAATCACCGTCATATTTTTTAAATATTGTCTGTAACTGACCCAATATTTTTGCACTAAAGTATAGGCGTATACTTCACAAAACTGTATCGTTTATTATTATTTATAGTCGTGTATCTGTACGTTTGTACTTCGGTTTCCTTTTACGAGTATATGTTAGTACTCCCCGTGGGACACGGTAGGGTCTTTGCAACGTGACGACGAAGATCATTTTGGAAAGTAATAATGTTCTTATTAGTTTAGAAGTTTATTGTGTAGGTGGAGGGATAAAATTCGGTAAATAATATGTTTTGGTACTTATCTACTAACTGTTAAAGAGTTTGTTTGTTTGCTTAGGGGTGCTATTATGGGGAACTACAGGTTCAATTTGATATTTTAGTGTAAGATAGCCATTTATCGAGCAAGGCTATTAGTTACTTAACCCAGATAAGCTGGGTGCGCAAAACAGTTCAAAAAGGACATGTCGGAAGATAGGATTTTTTACAAAAGTTCCAACTTAAAATTAGTATTCCTTTAACATTTGAGATCTGCGGATTCAGATAGGTACCTTACCTTATACAAAACCAACTTCAATGCTAAAAAACAGTACACAAACAAACAACAAATATTTCAAACATAAACAATATCATACAGTTACCTGCAAAAAAACGCCACAATCCATATCTTATTCTCTCAATAAACCAGGTCGGGTATAGAGTGTACCCACATCACAAACGGGTCAGGTACCCATATTGGGCACATCTCTTCCAGCTTTCCTATTGATTCAATTGTGTGGAACGCCTTGATTGATTATATTATTAATCTAATTGGATTCCAATTCAATGGCTTTGGGAGGCGTTTGTTTTGTGTTTTGATATTTCTGATGGGAGATATGAGTGTGTGAGGATAATGTTTCGAGAGAATCATATGTAATAACTTGATTGTTTTTCTGAGATGTAAGGTGGTCTAGGTAGTTTTCTATTTGCTTAGTGTTTATAAAGTTTTCTAAATAAATGCTAAGGTAGTGATAATCTTTCCTTCTCGTAGAAATACATGCAAAGGTTGGCTAGCAGAGATTGTCCTTAGCGATAAGATCGCCTTTTATGTCACCTATTTTTATCCTTTTAAGATTATAAATGTAAAACTTACTTTTTTCTATCTGTGATAACTGTTATACCTACATAATACTATGAAATGAGTTCAGATTTGAATAATGAAATAAGAAAAATAGATGCTAAGATTTCCTCAGACCTCTTTCTTACAAATAAATTAATTTATTTATCGTTCCCAAAGAGACATAATTATCACTAAGTATCTTCTGTCCCTTAGACATTAAGGGCCTTACTACAAAAACTTTAAACCCTGTTTTACACTTGTCTAATAAAATTTTGGCTGCAAAATGAACCATATGTCAACGTCATAATTTGACATTTTTTTAGACAAGGCATAAACTGACGTTTAAAAGTTTTTGTGGTAAGACGGTAAATATACCTACTAGTTAACCCAAACCCACATGTAGTATCTGGGTATCTGCCATTCGTCAAACCAGGGTCCAACAAACACCTACGGTTGTTGTGAACCTGTGACCGCGGTACAAATATTCACCTGGCATTTAGGCGGCTTTGTACCGCCGAATAGTTGGGTCCGGTACGTATTAATCCGGCGGATAAACCGATGGAATTTAACCCACAGCCCGCCCCCAATCGATGGCGTTTGAGGGTTAAAATATTACTTTTGGGTAAAAAAGTATTTGTTGTTTTGGTTGTTGCACAAAGGTGTGGATTGATTGGTTGCTTTGTTTAATCGGATTTGTATTGCACATCCTTTACAATAGAAAAGATCTAACAAATTAAATTGAAAGTGATAAGTTTACTCTTATTGAAAAAAAAAACTGCAGAATATAACAACACTGAATAGTCCTGAAATCTTTGTATAGAAGATTTTGTTTAAAAAAACTCAACGTCTAATTATTTAATATTAACATTCTCTATCATCGTCTGTTCGCGTTTCAAGCCAAATAAAACTTTATAGGAGACGCAAATAAATTCCGGCAAGGATTATAACCCCATTACTCAAATGAAAACGGTAATCCTCTTGTTGTTTGCGGATTTTTTTATATGTAGGTATATTTTATAATTAATTTTTGTTTTATATATTTTACATCTGTACCATAAAAAAAATACGGATATAGTCTCTTGTTTTCATAATATTTTGTTTGTTTGAAACCTGAAACCTCCAAAAGTATCGAAAAAATTTGAAAAACTCTGTTACTATTGGGAAGTAAGACTATCCCCGTGTATTTTATACTGTGTGGGGAGGATAGATTGTGATCATAAGGTTAGAAAAATACAAAGTGTATTGATAGAGATTAAAAAAAATATTATCTCGATCCCGTAACAAATACAATGGAATACGTTTTTATATGCTGATACCAATGTTTCTACCTCTCTTTTATATTATTTTTAGATTATACATTTCTATTACAGAAATCATATTCTCTTCCCTCTAATACTGAACATGTATGTATAGATATAACATTAAGTGACTGCCTATTTGACCTTCATAACTCAGTCACTGGGTAAAACGACACGCCGCAGTCTTGAAGGTTGTTAGACTCTCTGGCTCCTAAATGCTCGTAACCATAGTCGAAGATTTACAAATAACAGCCAGGATCAACGGCTATATAATACCTGTGAAGAATGGCAACCCATCTACCTTCTGACGGCAACCTTCACGCAAAAACTCCTGATTGTTTTGGCAGTATACAGATATCTCAGATAGCTCAGATATCAGAATAACATATAGGCAATTTTTATGAATGTATGGGAAGAAGTTCTTTCGGGACGCAATTAAAACCTTTTTAGCTTGCTTATCAATATCAATCTCAACAACTGCAAAGTAATAAAAAGTCATTATTTCTATGTAAATAAGAACAAAAATGATTAGCTATCAACGGCTCAATAGCCTAAATTACAAGCATACTGTATAAACGAGGAGACAAAGGGGAAAGTGGAAATTCCTAATCCAATATACGGTATTGAATACAAGAAATTCCTCCGGGTAACAAGACTTGGGGGTTAATTTTACTCAGTTCATTACGAGTTTGGCAACACCGCGAATTTCATATGTTGACATGTCAGTGTTGTGCCAACAAATATTTTTGAGGAACGTTTGAAGGGTGGGAATAACTGTTTGTGATTTTATCGAAAAAAAGAAAATGTTATAGGGACACATGACATGTTATAGGAATATACAAGGTGTGTCGTTCACAATCACATTAAATCCTATCGCATATACTTTATGATATTCTATAGCGAATTGTAAAAAAATAACCTAATCCATTCAGTGGTTTGGCCACAGGAGTCATTTTACGTTTTTATAATTTACAACATCATGTGTAAAGCAGAGATAAAGTTTGGAGTATCGAATGTTTTGAACAGTCGACAGTTGTCAGTTTTCAAGGGAGAACTTCAGTTGTTTGTAATGACTGACTTTTATATGGTGTTTTAATTTTCGCACATTTTTATTCTATTTACTTTGTTTGAAAAAATCATTTTTTTTATTTTTACATATTTTTCTATTTTCTTTGTGCTAATCGACATAGATTAACCAATATATTAACCCATTTCATTTAATGTGGTTATGAACGACACACCCGATATACGAAATTAAGTTTATAGCTAACTAGCACAGGAATTTTATTTATTTAGGAGCTTATGCACCCAGTTAACGAGACAAGAAAAAAAAGTACAATCAAGTACAAAGGTACCTACTGCTTATCTCTTTAGAACTATCTTCCAGCAGTCCTCTATGGGAGAATTTAGAAAAGAGCTTCATACGAACGTGGTTATTCACTATAGCGGTACCGGTGATATCATTCGGAACAGGTTATAAATAACAGTTACAAGTACGTAACACCCCATCACTAGTCAAAGATGTTACGATGTTCATTTGACGATACAAACGTTTGACTGTATCTAATCTTTAGCGTTCATTTGTCGAGGTTAACTTAACCATTATGAGTTTTAATTAAACCGAACTGTTTGACTATTGAGGCCTTGTTCGTGATGTTAATGATAGGGTGGATATTGGAGTTCTGGTATTGTGGATTGCTATAAATAGGCATATATTTTTATGCCACAAATAAACAAATAAACTGATGGTCTTATTACTGCTTCCATAATCAAGCTTGATTTGATTTCAATTCTTTGATGCTTTTTTTATTTTTTATTAAGACATAGTTCTTAAAATCTTTATTGTAAATGTGTAAATATCGATGTTGTTAATTAATAAAGTTAATACATAAAAAAATCAAGCTTGTATTAAAGTTGGATAATGAGCATATTGTCTAGTGTTAAAAAGGCACATTTATAATAAGGTTTTAGCAAAAATCAGGGCAAATACCTGTTCATTATACTCTCACTTTTAAATACCTACACAGAAATATCTATGTTAAAACAGGACACTGACACCAGCAATAATCATAACTAAATCGTATAATTTCTGACATCAAACGACTCAAGATCAAAGACTAAGTATATCATGACAGAGGGTAACTTAAGATGCCTTTAATTTCTCTCTGACGATCAAATTGGATGGCCATGGTAATGAGAAATTTTAGCGTTTTATGTCATGGATCTTGTTTATTGGAATGATAAATTAAATGAGGATGTAGATCTATTTTTATAGTAAAGTACTATAAGTAAAAATAGCGTGCTAATATTTCTGAAATGTCCGAAAAATTGCAACTTTACACATTATAGTAGTGGATTGGCCGACGATGCCGACTAGTAGGTACAAATTGTTTTTTCGCGAACAAATATGCGTGAACAGTTTTTCTTGAATCTAGCTATAAGACAAAAAAACGTTGAAACAACATAAAATTTTTCCCCACAGCCCCACGAGATACGTATCAGAATTCTTAGAACCCAAGTCGAAATAACACAACTGTGCAAGAAAAATATGACTCGCGAGTGAAACAAGCTCTTTATTATCTTTGAGAGAACACGTGGCATGTTCACACGTGTCTCTAATTAGTAAAAAATACAGGAAATTTCGAAACGTCTGGAAAAGTTTCTTTGAAGAAAAATCAAGATAAAATATATTTTAGGAATTTTTCCTTGTGAGACGTGAGAATACTTAAAGTAGAGCGTGTTAAATATAGATAGTTATTTTGGGATGAAAAGGTATTTTTTTATTGTAGTGAGGGATTATTGTACTGCGTAATAGACAGGTTTAGAAATGATACATGCTTTCAAAGTGAAGTCTAGAAGACGTTCGTATTTTAAGTGGTTCTTTTTCAAACATTGATTCAATATTAATTTTCATTACGCCCTTTACTTCGTCATTTAAACAAACTACAAAGAAATGTTCGAATAAAATACAGCTAAGGCATTTTGAAAAAAACTCATATACATCTGAATTTAAGGAGTAACACTCAGGATTTTCAAGCATCAGAAAAAAAAACCTTCTTTCTACTAGTTAGTAGTTCACAGGTGCCATCACATTCCACGCCAACTTATCTCATCACACAAAACACACCCATACTCACACACTAGTAAATCAACATTGCACCGACAGAGAGAAATTCAGCCGCCACTTAATTACAATTCAACGCTATTTCAACTCATACGCTTAAAATAAAACAAGTTCTTTACTTAAACATCTCCGAAGCAAGGAAGTGGAAGTGTTTGTTTCAGTAAAAACATTCTTCAAGCGGTTTTATTCAACTAGGTACTATTTTATTCGCTTTTTATTTTTTTTAGGTGTTGCGTTTCTGTGATAACCTGCTTCGCTTAGTCTGTGACTCTCTGGTCTTTGTGTCTGAGTTATATCTTTTTGTACTGCAATTTTATTTTCGCTGGGGGCTGTTTTGTTTTATGTTGTGCATCTGTCTTCTTTATTTTTGTTGTTAGAATAATTTTATTTTTAACAAGACAACATATTTGCTCTGAATGTTGACAAGAGTTAGTCTTATATAATGTATCTAATATTCAAACATAATATTCCTCATTTATTAGTAAAATCTCGATAAAATCCCAGATGGGGATAAATCTGCTACTAAAGTCTTTAGAGCTTTTAAAGTTAAGCACATTGTTGATATTTTCTTTATATAAATTGATTTACACTTACAATTAAGTATTAAACAGACCTGCCACATAAAAAACCAACCTCACACTCTATGACCACACATTCACACACCAAAGACTAAGTCTCCAAAAAAAGAGTCGAACGCAACAGATTGATAAATACCCGTATTTATTTAGAAGTTCCACCATGCTTTCTGAGCACCTGAGTGCTGTAATTAATGCGTTCCCCGACGTTTATTGATGGTGGGAGCAAAGTTACCCCCTGGCTTGAGCTATGAGTTATCAAATAGGGGTAAATAGGGGTACGAATGGGTATAAATGATAATGGCGCGGTTTGGCACTGAGGGATCGTTAGGCATCTTGTAAACTATGCAGTGTTCGGTTAATAAGTCGTTTTGGGTTTATTGTGATAGTGTTTTTAGATTATGAGGTTCGTGAATATTGAATTTGATTATGGTGTATTGAATTTTGGGACATTTAGCTCCTAGCTTTAACTTTAACTCTTATGAAGTGAAAACTGAAGTAGCGTACAGAACACCAACTCATTTCTTGTTTACTTTTTGCATTGTTTTCGTTCATAATTCGTAAGTTAAATAAAACTTTGATCTTAATATACCATCAATAAATGTACGCAATATTTTGTATCATATTATATTATATTATTATATTGTGTATTGTACTCATATGTACATTTCTAAGTTACGTAGATACTTCCTAGAATTATTGCCAAGTATACAGTCAACCCTAAAACATAAACACATACAAGTCTTATCCAAAACACAAGCTTACAACAATAAAACGATTATACGTGACTACTAAAGTATCAAGACTGTTCAATCTTGCTGGAAGGTAGTTTACGATCGTATACAAGTGACGCGTGATCATGAGCCTCAGTCTTATCATCAACATTACGGTGTACTGTAAAACAAAGGCCTGTTATACACGATAGTATTATGAACCGTCATATTTGAGGTCCTCATTATCTGGCGTATGTGTATAGTACTTTATTTTGTAGGCAAACATAACTTTTGATCGTTAAACTTGTGTTTGGGGACGGTGGAGCTCTAAAACTACATGAATGAAGCAAGTAAAAATCAAAATCGAGTAAAAAGAAATTTTTCCGCTTCTTTGTCTGCTCCCAAAGCTCTGAAACAAAGCAGGATGGAAAAAGTCCCAAAGCAAAATCAAGATCTTTAAAATGAAGTGACCTGCAATTATGACATTCTCAATCTCAAATTGTATGCTAATAAGAAGCTATTAATCCTAAATCATCTCCAATAAACTAAAGAATGAGCACGTTTAAAGAGATCGTTTAGTTCAAACAGCACAGAGGTATAATGAGCCTTCATTTGTTGAATTGAGACTGTCTTTGCTGGAGACATCTTTAATAAGCTTACGCCTCGCGGTATGTGGGGCTTTGAAATAGGCGGAAACCTGTAGCAAGATGTTGAGTATAAAAATAAGTACTGTAGACTCGTTTAATTATATCATGTTTTCAAATTGTAATGTCTAAGTTGGCCAATATTAGCTGATCCCATAAAAATATTTTTTACGCGACAACATATCTAATCAAATTAAAAAAAATATCAGATGTTTTTTTTTTCATTTTTGACAAAACATATGTTTCGGTTCAAAACAATTGAAACAAAAAATACAAAGATGTTCAGCTAATAGCAGCATTGTAGCAAGTTGCTACTTTCATGGCCACTAATTATGCAGTCTAAAGGAGTATTTTAATCGCATTATTAAGACAAACAAAAGCGAAGTGGATCGGAATTAAACATTGCTCGGATCATTTAATAAACATTGTCGTAGACAAATACCGTTTTCAATTAAATTATTTGAATTCACGCGACGACATTTCAAACTTAAGACTATTTTTATACAATAATTATTTTCGGTCTCTATATAGGTCGAACTTTTCAAAGGTTACTTAGGGTACTAAGGTACCTTATGTATCATAATATAATTTACTACAAAAAAGGGTTTTGGCCAAAAAAAAGGTTACTTGATCCTCCAATTTATTTCGAACACCAGAACCTAAAAATAAGACATAAGGCCTCCAAAATAAATTGTAATTTACAAACATGAACGGGGCTCAAACAAAATATTTTGTCCCAAATCTGAAAGTCCTGAAAGACGAACAAACTCCCGCCACGTTATTTCCACAACAGTTGTTCCATACTCGAGAAATTTGCGTAATTCTTCCTTCAGACTTCCGAAGGTTACAATAGACACCTCAGGGCGGGTCACACACTACCATAGATCTCTATGTGTGTGGTGGTAAAAAAATAAAACTCACGCAAAGATCACAACAAAATCCTCATACTGAGAAGGGATGAAATGATTCACAATTTGAAATGGGACGATAAAAAGTTCATTTTAATATATTTGAAAACCGTAATTTCAATTTATTACTTATCTATCAAGAAAAAGTATAAATAAATAAAAAAATTACGCTTAATACATTTTTTTTTTTTTTGTAACACCTTGTAAAAAACATGCATGATGCCAAACCGTCATAGCATATCCAAATGGCTTGCTTCTTGTGGTAGTGTGTGATCCCGACTACTGAAACTGTAACTACGTTACAACGTTACAACGCTTGCTATGTTACAAATAAGATTTGTACTTGTTCCAACAACTTTTGGAAGTCATTATAATGTTTTATTTATACATTCTGGTTGCTTTGACAACTTGAATAGTGTTAGGAGTTTAGTGTATCTGTTTGAGTACAAATGCTTGTGCTTGAAAATTTTGTTTAGGTTTTTAAAGTGAATTCATATGGCTTTCACGGTCAAAATGATCTTATTAATAGACATGAACAGAATAACAAGATTTATTGGCCCTGATTTTAGAGTTACAATTTGAAATTCTAAATAACGAATGTAGTCTCAATGTACAGTCAAAAAAACATTACTCTCAATGAAATATTAAAAGACTTATTGATATACAAATAATGATTTCTGTTTATGCCTCTGTACCGCAATCCCAGTAGGCACAAGTAGTGGGTACCCCGGTGCGGTGCTGCGCTCAATCCGCTAATGGTCGTCTGTCTGTCGGCTGTTGAATAATGCCCCCTTTGTGAAGCGCCTACGGACTTCTAATTTGTATTGTATATTTGTAGATGTGTCATTTCAATATAGGGATGATAACGTGTTTTTATTGTAATATGTGAATGATAATGTGTATGGTGGATGTTTAAAAAATAGCTTACATGGATGAGAGAGATCTTTTACTCCGTTGGTTTTGAATTTAGCTCAGTGTTTGTCACATACTGTTTCTGCTCAAATCGCAGCAGTACTGAATATTACACATTTATTTAAACAAGAGGATGTTGAACACATGTTACGATAACGATTGACAGAAGTTTCGGTTTCACGCCAAAAGTCTTTAACGAAATTTCCAAGAACGAAGTAAAAAGTATTTTCATTTGTACACCCTACTTAAAAACACGGTGAAACAATTCTCCAACAGGTATCGAAGGACCAGAAAAAGGTAAAACAACTGCACGAAAAAAGTATCATTTAAAATATCAGGTACGTTTCCGAACGACAGAAATGTCGCGAGCCCAACTTTTTGTTAAAAAAACAACCTAAATGTTATTGAGATGTCCGCAGCCGCAAGTTTCTTTGTTGGCAGAATTATGAAAGAAATCTTTTATTTTCACTAAAATAATGAAAAATTTCTTTCATAGAACGGCAGCGGGTGCTTTTCGTGTTATTTCGGCTGTAAATTTTAAAGCATTTTTAATAACAATAAGTATTATTATAGTACTTTGACTCGTTGGTGCGGTGTGTGTGGATCACTATTTTTATTTTGTCACTGTGACAAATAAACTGTTGTATTTCATTTCATCTTTGTATTTCATCTGGTAACAATTTTGCAATTTTGACTACAGATGTTTCGAAGCATTTTTTTTAACCACTACTCTTTTTACTCATGGATTCTAATAGGGTTAACACACTTGGCACGGTCAGTTCTTTCATGGGTGTCAAGTTGAGTTACTCCATATTCCGAGGCTAGGCAGATGATGATGATCTCCTCCAATCTTGATACTTACCAAACATAACTCTATTATACCACCCTCTAATACAGAACATGTTCATTCACACTTTGGAATAGTTCAAGAGTTCCGTTTCAACATTACCATAAGCACACTTCGAACAATTTCAATTAAAGCAAGTTGGGAGCATCACTGTAATGTATTTGCGATTACATTAGACTGGCGTCCAAGACCAACACGAGATCTCGCGGTAGCACCTGACTTGTGTTTGAGTTGTGACGATGCGAGTAAGCTCTTCGGTAATTGAGATTTTATTTTTGTTTACAATGTTAAGGAGATTTGTGTTGGCGTGTGTGAATTTGAAGCTATTGAAAATAGCTTTGATTAATCTTGATGAATCAAACATTACATAACATTAAGTTGTATATAAAAGTATTTGTGTCTGAAGTGTAGATTATTACCAGTTTTGATTATATAAAATTAATATAGAACCGTCTATTCAGAGTCAAGAAAAGTGGTGGAGCAATTAAAATACTAATAAAACTTTTGCTTAATACTCATCCAATATTGACTAATACTCAACTCAGTAGCAAAAGCGGCCATAGCAGCCATTATAAAATCCATATTAGGCAGTTACCCTAAAAAAACATTTCGTTATAACTAAAACCGAATTGATTACAATATAAACAGAAACCTTATTTTCTGTGTTAACCCTTTTAAACTCAAATTGATTTACGATTAATTAATATAATCATAAAATTGTTGATGGCTGAAAATATGGTCTTTAATGGGCGAGCCTTTTGCCAGCCGTCACTTTTTAGCTACTAAACTTATTTGGGGTGTTATCAAGTCCGGACTCTGGCACCTAGCCATATTAAAATTGAAAAGCTACATACGAGAGTGTAAAAGTGTTTGAGATAAGTAGAGAACGTGGAAATGATTAGAACTGTAACTATGTAATACATACTATGTATACCTGTAGGTGTGAGGGTCGAAATATTTTCTTGATATCTGCAAAGTATAAAGATTCTATTAAAAAAAACATGGCAAAAATGTCAGCACTTGTATGTTGCACAATGTATGTTATTTCTACTATTACTGAAAAAAATATGTCTAATATAGAACAGCAGCAAATTTTTCCTTATTCAACAAATATAACTAAACCATTACATCAAACGCCACTTCAACACCACAAAACTGAATAAAAAACGACAAATAGTTATGTCAAACACAGCTATATAAAAATCCTGAATTTACGCTGGCCAGCTCCAAAACTAGACTAGGAAAAACTAAAGTACCAGACAATTCGGTAGGAGGATCTTTGCGAAAAAACCAGACAAAAGACAGGCGATAAAATGGTTTGACAACTTACTAGATCTGGAAGCTAGTCTAACTTGGAGATTGATATTAAGAAACTTGTTACCTATACAAAATTATTATGACGTCCTTGAATTTATTGAAGTTTTATTTTTATGATACTTTATTAGATAAGTTTTGCCTTTCCGTTACAATTAGACCATTAGAGGACAGTAGCAATAGCTCTCCAAATTGGTAATTTTCAAAGATGACCTAGTAGTCATCAAGAGTCGCAAATACATACTACTTTTTTAAATGCTTCTTCAAAATACTCAATTATGATGATAAAACTCAAATATCATCACATACTTGTAGTATGTGAGGTAAGAAACTAAGTAGATCTTAATTTTTTTGCAATGACATCAAACAATTTATGTATGAACCCATCATAACAAGCTCACTTCAAGAAACTTACAAAGCGCAGTCAACCAAACTCATAAAAACTAAATTCAAATAGCATACAAACAAGTCAAGTCTTAGCAGAACATATTAGCTCACACTATTAAAAGTTAAGAACACATAAAGTGACTTTACCAACGTTATTAGCCAACTTACGTCCTTTGTTCCGCAGAAATAGCAATAATGTCACTTGACTACACAAAATGGCTTTATTGTTGAAATTTTATTGTTGTTTTTATTGCTCTGTCGTTCACCTGATGAGAGATGTCTCTATTATGAGGTTGGTTATTGGGTGATTGGAGAAAAATCTATGACAGATAACTGATACAGTTATCCTGTCCAATTTTATCACCTTTCGATGTTCTACGTTGACGATTTTCCTTGAGGTTGGTATGAACCCACTGCGGGTGCAGCGGAAGGAAGCCGCTGTGTTAGACTTTTACTGACCCACCTTTGTTCACCTAGAGCCCTTTTTCTAAATCCTGCAGTTCCAAGATGTTATCTAAGATCTAATTTATGCATTTTATGGTCTTCCTAAACAATTGTAATGTTTTTAGCTTCACCTTAGCAAAGTTTGTATTTGCTACAACAAAGTTGGGAATGGCAACAACAGCCATCCTCAAACCCAAAATAAGAAATATAAATTGATAAGCCAAACCTTGCATTACAAAATAAAACTCCACAGAGGATTTAGGTACTCAAAATTCTCAAATCAAAGCAAACATCGCTGACCGTCCCAAAAATATTTGGGTCCTTCGATTTGCAGTACAGTTGGTTGTTCAGGATTTTTCCTTCATTTCCACATAGATAGGGGCTCTGGCCGAATATGATTAATTCATCAGCCATACATCAGATCTCGGGCGGAGTCAGCGCCGACTAGTAAGAGGTGATTTGCCTAATAACGAGTTCACATGTTGGCCTTCTTTCTTTATTTGAGATATGTTTGCTTGAAGATGTAGGTTTTTTTGGAGTTGTACGTATGTATTTGGGATACTTAGTTTATTTTTAGGTCGGTGGGATCTAGGTTTTTATTTTAATCCTCTTACTAACCGATATACATGTATACCTGTCATTATAATTGGTCTAATATGTTCTTATTTGTATGTTACCACATGGCATATTATTCAGTTAAGTAAATTAATGTGGTGCTAAATCTGCCCAATCCCGCTTCCTACCCACATTGTTACTTCGGTCCCCTTAATAAAACAAACGTGGGCAACCGATCTGACATTTCCTCTGTTTTTATTCAATTATCTAGTCAACATAGAAAAATATGACTCCGACCCTGTTTTCATTACATTATTATTTGCTGAAACAATACCGAACATTTCTCTTCATAATAAATTGACTTAAAACAATTTCGCTTTTTATTAGTATGTTTGCTATGAAGTTTTGTGTCATCACTCATATTAGCTATAAACGTCAGTGCTAATGAAGATTGATGTTTTCTCATCACTTTTTATACTCTCTTTTATATTTTACAAGTTCCGTTTGTTCAACTTTTGCAATAAGTAGATAAAGACAATGTCGGTTTTCAATGTAATAATGTTTAGGATTACAAAATAAGCCTATCTTTGTGCTAATAGTGTTTGTAAATATTTATTACGATTCTAAGCCTACTAATGTAGGTTCCACAGCAACACAGTACTTGTTTATCTATCCGCTTGTCTGACAAAAAAATACTATACCTATTATATTTTACCAAAACAATTTCGTCGTCCCCATTCCTGCCAACAAATATCTCGCTATTGATTCCCTGTTTGACAAAATATTATGTAAATATTTCTGCTAGGGTCGGCGGAAAGTGTGTTAAACAGTTGTACAACAATGTCTTAGAGCCCGGAGTATCGGACCTTTTTTGGGAATCTCTTTCTTTTATCTGAAGGTGATTTTCGCCAAAGGGTCCCTTCGAAGGGGACAAGTTTTGAGATTCTGCGGAATTCTATTTTAAATGAAGGACGTAATATAATATTGTGAGAATGTCTTTTTGTAATTTTGTTTCAAGGGTCGATAGAATTTTTGGGCACAGTAAATAATGGGAAGGTTTTGTTACGAAAGTACATATTTTTAAGATTACCTTTTCAGATTACGCCCATTCAAATAATAATTCAAGAGCTACGTTTTCTAACATCACACGAGCCAACGATATGTTTCCTTAACTCAATACATCAAAAGAGTTAATACAAAAAAGTTAGTCTACCCCGCCGCCGCTCTTCCCTCAACTCCTGAACTCCGATAGTCGGCCAGGGTCCAATAAACTGACAATTCAATTACAAACAACAGACTATAGGCCACCGTCCGATATTGAGCCGAGCCGATTGATTCAGACAATGTACCACTTCTGTACCGAGTTTTTCTCCTACGAACTCGATTTGACGTGCCATACAGCATTTGATTTGGACAAACATGTTTGGGTTTATCTTGATAAAAAGAAAATATGGGATCGCGTGAAGGGGAACGATAGATAAGTGTGTGTTGTTGCAAGTTGGATTGATTCTGTTTTTGAGATAGGCTGAATATTTTTTGGGATTATTGCAGGCAATCCTTTTATGGTGCTGTTGAATTGGTATCAGTCTGAATATTGATTTTGTCGTACATATACTTGTTACGTGTGAAGGTCTATTTGCATCAAAAAACACCTAAAAGTCATGTCATGTTAATGTGATCACCTCATTAATGTAATGCCGGACAAAGCTTTCTTCCCTTTAAATAAGTTCTACAAAAGTTTTTAATCTTATATCAGTCTGAACTTTTCCATTGCTTTCAGAGGAAAATATATTTCCCATAATATTTTCCATTCTTAGTACAATGAAAAACACTACAATAGAGAATTCTAAGAATCTTATAAGATATAAATAGCTGAGCGCCCTACATATTATCTTTATAAAGGAAATACCTATTAATATATCGAGTATATTAATATGAGTCCTATGACAATGTCGTGAAGGACGAAATTTCCTTGGAATTGTGCACCGATATAGATTTAATTATTATTTAAAAGTTTGAAAGATAAAATCTAAAAAAAAGGTAATTCTGTATTTTTCTTGATTCTGTTTTCGTATTAATACGACACATGAATTAAAATGTAAAGTACGATAATGTCATCCTTGAAACGGGTTTTATTTTTTATTCCAAGAATTTCAGGATTTCAAGTTTTATTGCTATTTATTTACAAAACTAGCGGCCCGATACGTGCTTGGCTATGTATAAATCAAGAACCGTTCGACCGATTTGTTCAAACTTCACATAAACCATCTTTAAATAGTCCAAACATAATCTAAATATTTGGTATCGATAGGATAAGCTAGATCTTGATTTATAATATGATAACGAAAAGTGACGTTGATTTTTATGTATGCCTATAGATGTAATTTTTTTATTTACATGTAATAGTGATAGCTCATCACTGATGTTGCAATAAATATTCGTAAATTGCTAACTTCTCCCTCTGTTTGTTCCAGGTGAGGGCGACCGCGGGGGCGAGCGGCGACGCGGCGCGGGCGCAGCGGTGTCGCGCGGCATGCGGCGCCGCCCGCTGCTGCCGCTGCTGCTGCTGGCGCTGTTGCGCGCGCACGGCCTGCTCGCCGCGTCCGGAGGTAAGAATACACCTAGATTTAGTGCTGGACTCAACATTCTTCTATCTTTTGGACTTAACATTCTGTTTATCTGTTGGACTTAACATTCTGTCTATATGTTGGACTTGATTACTGGAGATAGAGGTTTGAAGTTAGCCCCATACAAGTGATGTTGTGAAATGCATATCTTTAGTAAGTAAAACAACAGATAGATAGAGTATTGAGAATGGCTGTTTGTATTATGTACATATAAGTTTGCGTGAGCCGTCTGTGCCGCCAAAGACAGCCGCATCTCCTGTTTAGACCCGGAGCGTGAGAGAATATGCGTAATATAGAGGCGATGTTAAAAAACACATTAAAAATTGTATAATTCCTTTTTAATACAACTTACAAAAATATGAATTAAAAAACTATCTACATCTTTGAATATCTATGTCATATTTTTATCACCAAAGTGACACCTATCCACCATGCTCGACCAGTTCATTGTTTTAAGACTGACCACTATACACTAACACTACAACTAGAACTTTACAACTACCTATACACCACCGCAGTGAGGAGTGGTGGACGTGGTAGAGGGGTGATAAATGATGGAATACAAGCACATCACCGTGACTCCGCGTCAGTTGCATTAACGTAATACAGTGCGTGACACAGCTACTGATTGTAGATACCACAATATTAGTTTGATGTCGGCTAGAGGTAATCTTAAAAGTATTGATTTATAAGTTGATTAAGTAATGCGGAAAAAAGGAAAGTTAACAATGAATAATGACGCTTACAATAGTTTCGTTCATTACTCATAATAATTAAGACATCATAATGGAGTATAAAACTTGACCAAGTTATCGAAAAACTTGATAAATAAAATGCTTTTATTTTGTATCATAAAGTTTTAATCAACTTAATGCTGTTATGAATAAATGGAAATTATTCATAACAGCATTAAGTCACTAAAAATACCTATTAATCTAAAAATATAGACTGCAAATTATACGCCTGTGTAGTTAATAACACACGTTGTTAGAAACTGCTCAAAAGTTTCAGTACATATTAATTCGCGAGCTGTTTTCTCAATATCTGGAGAACTTAGTTTAATCGATAAAGTTCTGAGTTATTGCTGTAACTATAATTTGATTATTAAAATCAATCATTCATAATGTGACGTGTACGTCTGAGCATATAGGCCGATATTGATAATTTATCATACCTATTTATCATTGATACAAATCGGTGCTTACGCTGTATTAACGGTAATTACAGACTATTGCCATATTAAGTTGGGCTATATGCATGATCACCTGAGAATATATCTGAAATGTTAACCAATTTATTTAAAGTGATTTAGAAATAGTTTAAAAAATCTCTGTAATAAATAATAATAAATCTCGCAACTCCAAAAACTGTAAAATCAAATAAATAGCTGAGCAGCACTCACATAAAATAACAAACAAAACAAATTCGCGCCCCTAAAATGCCGCACAGCTATTAAACTAATCGACGATCCCAAATAAAGTATTCACCGAATTTGTTTAGCACAAACACTGGTGTCCCAATCAAACAAATGGTAGGTGTCAGTGCTGAGCTAAACTGCAGCGCTTCACCGCTTGCCTGTAAATGTTCTGCGGTACGAGTCGGTGACAAATTGAGTGCACGATGGTGCACGGTAAGCTCCAGTCTTGGTGAATTGGAAGTGAAACAGGGCATTTTAGGGCTCCGCTTGGTGAAAGATGGCGCGTTGGTATTTGAGTGGAATATTTGCCTGTTTCCTTGTGGGTGTTGACGAAATTTATATTGAGCTGTTTAGTAAGTAGCTGTGGCAATGCTTGATTTTGTTTCGTATAAAACTTTATAGTTGTAAGGATATCTCTTACCTCTATAATTAGTTGTATGTGTGAGTGAGATAAATTGAGTGCATCCTTTCTGTAACAATATCACGTAGTAAATGTTTCGTATTTTTAATCTTTCTAGACGTTCTTAAGAGTAAATAATACGTGTTATTTTCAGCGTTTGTTTACAGCACAGATATCCTGTTGATAACATAAATAGGCTTCTAATTTTAGCCCACATCTTTTCTAAAGTTCTACACACTGGAAGGTTACTTACTGTTTATCCTCAGAGAATTTTCCAGCAATTTTCCTTTGTTACCCGATGCTGTAGCGTCAACAGTCAGTTGCCGAAGTCACGTCAGTTGACACAGACAAATGAAGTACTGGCGTGTTGAGCGATGGTCAGATACAAAACAAAGAGACTATCGTGTACGACTGTACTCTGATTGTATGGCTTTAGTAAGGGGTATTCGTTATCTTCACTAGTGATTAGGACATGTATTGCCCTATTAAGATACTGTACTGGTCATTTCAATTATCTTTGGAAATGCACTTGCAAAACTACGCGCGGTGTGGTGGTCAGACTTTCTGACTTCTTCTGACTACCCAAAACGACTGTCAAAGATGTTTAAATGACAGCCAGGACCTAATTTGCCAAAAAAGAGGAACTCGCTACGACTTTGGGTAGATTGTCACTCCTTAACAAATGACAGCGCCAACCGTATTAAATACAAAATAAGGTAACCTTCATCCGTATTTCAAGGCCAATTTCTCAGGCAATAGGGTCCCATCATCAATATCGAGTTCTGGACGTGTAAACTGCGGAGGTCCCGCTGTATAAATGTGGCGACTTGACAAATGGAGTGTCACACGTCGGTGCGAACCTTACCGTATCGAGAGCCCCTTGTTTTTGTGAGGCAAGCAGAGGTCTTGGTATGGGTGTCAACGAATGTTTTTTTTGGTGCGAGTTTGGGTGGATTTAGGAACGTGTGAATGCATGACGTTAATTAATGTTTTAAAATGGTTTGGGTTGATAATGTGATTGAAAGACAAATATTCAATACATGCAAACTTTAAGTGTTTCTGACTGATACTAATGCGTGTTTGATAGATCTAAAAAGCATTATTTACTCGAAAAATACAAAAACATAAAAAAAAACCTCACAAAATCGATCCTTCTGTAAAATTGAAACTGCTCTGATGTACAAAGTCTTCATATCAAAAGCGATTTTCCACTACTTTCTCTAACTTTCATAAACGAAGTTCATTTCTATGAAGGCAACGCTTCCCATGGGTTATAAAGCGTCCAAGCGTGTTCGGTATAAATCTTGCTGAAGCTGCATTGATGCATGTAGCCAGGAGTTCTACTTAAGGAGTTGATAACGAGGTACTTCTATTGACAGGTTAATATATCAGTTATAGAATTTAAAGAAGTTTGTTGAATTTTAAGAAAAAAATTGGGTTCAAAAAGATTTTGTATTTTTTTTTACCCTTCGGTGTACAAAATCAGGCATATTTAAGTTTTTTTTTCTATTATGAAATATCCATCTGTGAATTTTACTAAATTCTGAAACTGTTTCTGGGATAGGCTGGCACCTTGACCGAATTAGTGAACTATACCAAAACTACCTTTCACCCAACTCATTAGATTTAGTAATATTCTTGCGAAAGCTCAGCAGAGTTGCTTACGTTAAGCACACAGATTCATATACACATATAAATCAACATACATACATACATCATGACTTTGATAGTTCACCCGTCATCAACCGTCAATAGGCACCCTCATCAACGACCAGTAGGAACGTGAATAAACGAGCTAACATCACACAAACGTCACTTAAACCAAACAATAGAACATAATTAGACTGGACCTATCAAAGTGGCCGATAGCGTTCCATTACACGTAATAGTACGCAGTACGGTCAAGCTCGCGTTAGTTCGCAAGTGTTGTATTACAAGGCTTATTGGTATTTATTACGTGAAATGTTAACATGAGTAAAATAACATAAATTTTCTGCAATTTTGCATAATGTATATATCAGTAGATGTTTGAGGGGTCTTAAAGTTTCCCAAAAGGAGATCGAAAGATGAGAAAATTCTAAAGGAGACGTACATAAACTTGTGTGTTCTAATTTCACAAAATAGTTATGATATTAGAGACTGTTCTTATATATGTGATATACCAAAAATACTTCCAGATTACACCGCAAAAAATGACTTAATTAGAAAAAAAAAAACATACACCATGTTTCCCATGCTAAGTCAGCAAAGGATTATTTTTTTCCCAGTCCTTCACAAACAAAAGAAGACGTCAAAATTATGCCAAAATTGTTCCACATAATCCACAAGGCGAACCCTGCTAACCATACACCATTACGTAGATTTAATAAAGAATCTTCGAAGCTCATCCAATCCTTATATCTTAGTCATCGAAACTTTTACTGCTACAGATGAAAAAAAAAATACGATCCTGGATTATTCCCGCAGTAAGGGGTTGTAAAAGCACGAAAAAGGGATGATTTAATGTTATTGTCTCTGATATTCGTTATTACTTAGGTTTGAACAAAAGATTTTTTCGGATTTATACCATGTCATTATTATATATGGGAATTTTTGCATGGCAATGTGTAACGGAACTCATAGATTTGCTGGCTGCGGGATTTATGAGAACGTTCGGCGTTTTGGGACGGATATTCGTCCAGTGTGGCGGATTTTTTGTTGATTTTACATTATTTTGTTTTAGTACGAATTGTTGTAGTGGTCATTTGGCATATTGCGAGCTAGAGGATATGTACTTTTTTGAGTAAATTAACAAAGATTTTGTTTACAAAACAACGCTTCAATATTTACCCATCATTCATAAATGATATGCTTCAAACATTATACTGTTTTTTATTATAATAGGCTATATATTTATTAAATAGGAATAATTAAATAATAATTTAATTATTAGTAACCAATTCACACAAAACAATAAACATTATTGAGATTAACACACAAAACCACAGATATAACAATAACAAATAAAACAAATGAATACATGCATTAATCCTACAGTGCCGTGGCCTACATATACCTATATCGACCTATATTATACTTCTCAGTAAATCAATAAAATCTCTTTATTATAACAAAACTGCAATTAAATTCCATGGAGGCCTCTATTATATATCGAGTCGGCCATTTTTACCGGTATCCTTTGTCCACTCAGATGGCCACGGACGGAATTTAACCCAATAGCTAGTGATGTGCGCTATTTATCGATATACCTACAATTATGACGCACGTTTTATGACAATTCGGAGAAATCATTAACTAGTGTACCTATTTATTTCTGACTGAAAGGGATTATAATGCAAACATGAATTTAATACATTTTGTATTTATTACCTGGAAATAGGAAAGAGAGAATTTCTTGGTACCAACGTTAACGCTAGGTAACAATATGGTTTTTATTGTAAAATTATAATTCGTAATACTCAGGCGCAAGAACATAACATAGTTTTCATGAATTCTCATTAAACCATTGCCTTTAAAAACAATGCATAAAATAATCACAATATCCTCCACCAATACCCAAACGCCTTTCAGAAAAAATTGATTTCCTAACAAAAAAACAGCACCTCCATATTTTCTAAAGAAAAACACCTGACACCACGTTACCTAAATCCGTACGGAAATTAATCACGGCCTACAAACACCATAAATAATATAAGAAACACTGTATTACAGAACAAATTTATATATTCCCACCAGAGGGGGTTGCAATCGTCCCTTACCTCAGCCTTCCCCATAAATCCCTCCCCACATATTTTATATTTCCCGAGAACGTGCTAAATTGATATTTACAGTTTACTCTGTATTTTATAAATGTCGGTTAATAGTATTGATATTAATTGAGGTTGGATGTTGTCGATAAATATAAAAAAAAAAAACATGACTAATGTCGTATCTTTGTCTAAGTTTCAAATCTCTTGAATCTACATTATGTTAAAAGTACCAGCGTTTTTTATTTGTATCGCAAATTATAATATAGTTTCATTTTAAAACTAAAAACTTATCTATCGATAGTCTCAGCAATTAAAACAAAAAATACAACTTTCTGAAAATTTCGGATAAGGTTTGTACCTTTCTGTATTTATGTTTATTTTCTAGTCATATTTTGCATCTTATTTATCTATACATCCGTTTGTATATATCATCTTAAGAACCCTTAAAGGTGCGACTAATGAAGCTCGGTATCTCTCTCTCATTCACTCCCAAAGAGTTTCAGAACAACTAATTAAAACATAATGAAAAAATCCAAAGTGGTAAAGTATGTAAATTAGTTGCGGAGAGCCCCAAGCTATATAAGTTAGCTAGTTAATTGTGGCAGCTTTGAACTGGCCGACTCGTTTGGATTATTGACTACTTCTTAGGCACTTGTTTTTCATTTTTTGCATTGCTACGCTGGTCGGAAGAGGGATTGTTGTTCTTGAGGTCAGAGGCCAGATATTGCAATGTGGGTGATTGGAAACTTACACCAAGCAACGTGGAGTTTCGTAGTTCTACGGTGTTCATTGTTGCACAAACCTGCTAGGACGGCATGTAAAATTGGTGACCCCATCTTTAAATGGTTGGTAACTGAAAATCTATTTCCTAAGCAGTTTCGAAGGTCTTAAAAAGCTTGTAATTAAAGGTTACAAAACCTAGCAAGTTGCAATATCAATATCTTTAAGATTCATCCAAAGTCGTGACATGCATATAATCTACATTCACATACATCAACACCTATTAAATAAATAAAAATTGCATCGTACATCCATGATTTATTTTTCAGTCCTAAAATACCCCATATTTAATAGAAGCTGTACCAATAATGTGGAGTGTATTTGTTTTTGTTCTCGTATAAATTAGCGGCATGTTTTGTTGGGCCCACCAATCTCTATGTATGCAAATGAGGACATGAATTGTGAATTAGCTGAACGAGTTTTTAGAACATTAATCTGTGAAGCATGTGCTTCACTTTATTGGTTGTATTCATTGCGGTGGAAAATTTGAGATTTTCTTTTGGATTTATTATATTTTAATGGATCTTTAAATTGGTATTTTCTCGTATTGTAACGCCTGATGGAATAAATAAATTATACTTCTGAGTTTGGCAATTTAAGTGGGAAAGTTTTGTAGAACATACCATAGTAAGACTTTCGCATTTCTAGTGTTAGTTTTAACAAGCTAAAACATAAATAATATTTTTTTCGGACGCACAAAATTTGACCCACATACAGCTCTGTGACTTTATCACATTATTTTTGTCGTAGAAAGCCCGTAATATATTAATATTAAAATGTCGTGTAAAAGGCGTTTATCTAAAAGCAGAATGATTTACATAATAGGGGCGGGTGAAATAATTTGAGTAGCGTCCGTAGTGCGGTCCGTCAGTGCGGATGCTTCTCGCATTGTGCTCTAAGTAAGAGTTCAGGTGTAAGGTATAAGCTGGAAATATTATTTTATTTAATACTAGCCGTTTTCCCGCGGTTTCACCCGCGTCCCGTGGTAACTACTGCCCGTACCGGAATAAAATATAGCCTATGTTACTCGTGGATAATGTAGCTTTCGAATGGTGAAAGAATTTTTAAAAACTGTCCAGTAGTTTTTGAGCCTATTCATTACAACCAAACAAACAAACAAAGTATTTCTCTTTATAATATTAGTATAGATTTGTTTATTTTTGTTACGTTGAATTTTCAAATAAGATTATTACAAAAACGTTCATGTTAAAATATATGGCACTGCATATTTACACCCAGTGCCCATTCCAAAAATATATTGATAATTACGCAGACGTCTACGATCTACAGAGCTATTGAACCGATTTTGAACATTGTATTACCAATCAAAAGCCACGCTATTTATTAGTGTATATTTTATTCGGATATGGTAGCTGACGGTAAGTTAGTCATACGCATTACTTGTATGGCTTGCATCATAACACCAATAAAAACATAGCGATTAAAAAAAAAAAACAACACATATTAACAAGAAAACAGCACGCGTTTAACCAATATTTCTTCACCCACAACACCATATGACCATGCCCAACATATTAACCCAACTTAATATTCCATTCGCTGGTCTCCGCTCACACCTTGGACCACGCCAGCATACCCAAGACGTGCTTGGAGCTCTGCCAACGAGAGTGCGAGCTTGCATGCCAAAATGGAATCCCAGCCATGCACGCCATAACAAAAAAAAGATCGATGCGCGGAAATTTAAAAATCTACGAGTCTTATTCAAATTTATGATTTTTCTCACCTTTTTTGGGCTATGAATTTGGGAAAAGTTTGTGGTTTTGAAGCTCGGATTTGTGTTCGAATTAGTTTTTACTAGTTGTCTGTTCTTATGATATTTTTATGTTGTTTTTACATGTTCACTTGCTATGATTTAGTTGCCACAAAAACCTACATAAAACGACCCCGTGGTACCTGAATTTGATTGTGAGTTTTAAAACTTAGTACAAGTTGTTATATTACTGACTTAAAAACACATACAAAGTACAATAATAAAAACGCCAACTCATCGCCTCATACCTAAAACGAAATCAAGAAGCCCAATCCCAATTTCACTCAAAGACAAAACTCATCCCGCTATATATCAGGTCGTATCTAAATAAGGTTCCCTCCAAAAACCATGGGGAGTCTACAATGAGAAAAAATATGAGGTCCTTTATTCGCACTATTAATGAACTTCGCACGAGAACCGAAGATTTATCTCGAAGGGAGATCGGACTCGCGAATAATGCGCAAACCCGGGGAATGTTAATAGGCTCGGAGGATCGCATTATCTTAGTGCAAGGGATAGCCCGAATTGTTAGAAGGCGTAATAGACAGTATTGGGAATTAATTGATGAAAGTAGGTAACATATATTGTTGTTGAAAGAAGGCAATTGTATGTTATCTATAAATCTATACCAATCACAAAAATTGCCTCAGAAAACTATACATAAATCAAATGCAAATAATCTAAAAAGTAAATCAATGGGAGTCTGGGAGTCACTGAGAGCTAATAAAAATCTTTTGATCATTCGGTTAAATTGGATTTAAAAAACAAATGTAATAACAGACCAGTTCTTAAAATGCCCACACCCATTTAAAATTCAGATTCCCAGGTAAAAAACCTAAATCCAATTTACTTAAAGAAAGCGCAAAAAAAGAAACTAGATTAAGAAAATGTAGATTACTCAGCAAGTTCAGTGCTGAGTTCAGCCAGCCCATATATCAGCTTCAACCCGAGCCAATCTCAAATTATCGTATCGACCGACGGCCCCGTAGCGAATCATTAATCAACAGATAGGTTGTAGCGCGCAGTGTAAAGCGTCCATTACTTTATTGTCTGCCAGGTGCACACCGCATGAACCTACTTACGTACACATTTATCAAAGTTTTAAGATAAGTAATGATATTGAGTTTCGTAATCATCTATTATAAGAAAAATCTTAAGTGCGCGTTCGGAAGAGGTTTTTTATTTAAATGTCATCGGTTTTTTTTTGTGGAATGGTAGATTTATCTTCGGCCTTACTCGGTACTTTCTTAATGGTTCTTAGTTATTGATTATGTTTTATTTTTATTTGATTTTTTCGTTCCTTTTTTATATAAAGGCCTGTAGTAGGTAAAGGTTAGAAGATTTTTTTAGCTTACGTTTTTCTCTGGTGAGGATTAGGATCGAATTAAAATAATATCTACTATTCAAAAGTATCCAATTTTGGCAACATTGAACCTTCGCGTCATACCTTCATTTGCAAACTTATTTATGTATCTGTGACAGCTGACCTTTCTAATCCCTTATCATGTCAGATTACTTTGAACTAAAAATATCTTCATGAATACATCAGACCAATATAACCTGAATAGGAAAGTAGAGGTTTAGTTTTAAAGTAATATAAAAAATAAGGAGTGAAAAAAGGATAGAGCTATTCATCTTACAAAGTTGGTTCACTCCCTCAATACTCAATCCTTAGCTCATGTATGTAGGTTTATGGAACGAAACAAAAATTGCATGATTAAAAAAAATCTAAAAGTATGGCCAATTTTTGTGCAGTTTTTCTAATAGACAGATTGATTAACATAGCCGGTTTTGACTAACATACGCAGCTTAGGCCCAGCCGTATTGGGCCTCTAATTTGGTATGTCTAATCTACCTATATTTTATTGGCTACAAAAAAAAAAACAAAAAAATATTATTTCCCTCCCGATCTAACTTCAAAACCTTCCTTACACCCTGTCAAACGTTATTCCTTGTAAGTTTTCACTTCAAAGCTAGTGTTGGGTACATAAAATGTTGCTTCACACATTTTACTTTTTACTTTTAACACGTAACGTGTGTTGATGACGTCGAATAACTCGGTGTGACAAGGAACGTGGGGCTCGGGAGTTTTTGTCAAAAGGTGCAAAATTTAATTTAAATTAATTTTCTGCTGGAATACGGTTTATTTTTTGTTTTTAATGGCTAACTTATTTATGTTATGAGGTTACTTTTTGTTGCTAAGTGCTGATGTAAAAGGTATCTTCTCACACTTTGGACATGACACAAATATATTCTTTAGCTAAGAGGATTCTTAAGTATCTTATCGTGGACTAGCTTCCGCCATTAATTTCACTAGCGTTCTGCTAAGGATGAAAGCCAGCCGAAACTATTTTTAAAATTAGCTCCTGATTTATGTGGTATTGCAGTAAATAAACTATTCAGTATTATGAAAGAAAATTAACGTGCGAGTCTGTGACTAATTAATATAAAAAAATCAAATACAAGTCAGAGCATTTTTTTGCAAGTCACAACAATCGTAAGAAAACACATCTAAGCTCGTTGTCCTAAGATTCCCTTTCAGCAACTATCTTGTTCGAATAAGAATAACTTTGAGGGATGACTACATTAACGTTATGAATCATACATAATGCTCAGATAGTGCGTGATTAATGGGATTATAATAATCGGCCGTAAGCATTCTTTCTTATTGAGGGAGAATTATTGTGGATTCTCTTTTTTTGGTAATATGTAGCTTACATTATTGTCTGTGCGAGTTTTTCTGCATTCTTGTCTTATTTGTGATAAATTGTTAGTAGTGTGTAATAGTTTTCAATTTTTGACAGCTACTAATTTGTAAAATAAATTAACTATCGGTGATCAAAATACAATTTACGCTTAGTTTGCGCTGATCAATACCAAAAACTTTCTCAAGAATCACTTTAACTTTCGAAGAAAACCACATGAAAAAACGTGCAGTAGTTTTTGAGTTTATCGCGAAGACTAAACGACGCGGTGCAGGACTTTGTTTTATATTGGAAAAAGTATACTTTATTAAAAAGTCCTGTTAAAAATACTCTCATTCAATGAACCGACATCGTATTGTCGTTTACCTGTTTTTTTCAGATGTTTCTATCATCAAGATAAATCCTTATTCGCCTCCAGTTACAGCCCCCACGGGAAATTGGGGGAACTCAGGGTATTTTGTATTCCCCGCCAGTCGGGGACCAACAAATTGGTATTACTATTAATACTTTGAGAAAAACATGTATCTACCTATAACGTAGACTTAATCGGATCTCTTTTATGTGTCATTATTTTCACAGTTCGCCTTGTTTAAATGAATTTGTGTGTTTTTGTGATACTACTTGCATCATGACAAAATCTGTTTAGGTTGCTATCTCTCACAGCGCATTGACATTGACGGCTTTTCCGCTGGTTTTACCGAGCGACGACACTCGTTTACGGGTGGTGTTACGGTACCTACAACAGACTGTTGGTTGGATTTGTTACGCGCGATAAATATCCGCTAGTATGAAAGCGCTGTTAGGTTTTGATTAATTCACTTCCACACTGATCAAATCCAGATACCAATTTAGCGCCTCCCTGTTAATGACCGAGACATACACACATACAACTATTTATATAAAAGCTACACCAAAGAAATAAAAACCTCTTTTCCATACACATTGACAATAAACTTCACTATGTAAATAAAATGTATTGCTTATAGTCGCAAATTTGATCATGACACTATCATACATAAATTGGTATGGAAGCAGTAAAATTTACGACTTGTAGGTAGATAGTGAGCAATTTACTTGGCTATAAAAATACATACGCATCACGCTAGTACGCTTCATAAATGGGTAAAATGTATAGGTACTGTAGTACTTGTAATGTTATACTCGTAAATGTATGTAGTGGAAGTTGTTTTCAGAGTTGGCTAGTATATTTATCCACTTTATTATAGCTATACAGAATTAATTCCGAAAAACTAATAATTATAAACGTTATAAATGCGAAAAATATTCTGTTTGCCTTCTTGGGTCTAGCGCCAAAACTACTTAACCGATTTAAATGAGCACAGTCTGAGAAAAGACTAGGTTCGTAGGAGAAGTAGCGCTCGGCACGCAGGTAAAACCGCGTATGAAGCTAATAGTGAATAAATGTATTCGTCCAGGAATTCATAATATCTTTTTAATATAAGAACTTTCTGTAGTAATTGAATCGTTTTTTAAGCAGAAAAGATGATCAAAATGATCCTATCCGGAAATCTTTAGAAGATTAGCATTAAAACATTAAAACATTAACCTAAAGTATTTTTCACCTCAACTTTTCGTGAAGAAGTGTTAGATAATAAAAAAATCCCAACTACCAAAAAAACCCTACCCTATATACTATATACTAGTCAATCCAATAATGTTTAATTAATTACAAGTGCCACACTAATGTCAACATATTTGCTACCTTAAAATTAGAGCTCTAAAGTGCCATTTTCTTCAACAAGTTTACTGAAGCAGACATTGAAATTTAATTGATATTTGCCTTGTAATCTCTCCAAGGTTCCGTTAACAGGCAATCTTAGAAAATATTAATTGAATCTGTTAATTTATGAAAATATTTACTCTGGTCATTTGGGAATGTAAATGGAAAATTCAAGATGATTTTAGTTCCGAGAATTTTTATTGACTTTTGAATTTAATTTTGTTCCGATAGTCAGTGGAATATGAATTGATGCAATCAGTAAATTGAAACTTTATTTGATTGGAAGAATGTTTTTAATATTTTATTTAACTGGGTTACTGGGACCTGGTACTTCAATGCACTTCACTTTTTTTGCTTTTAGCGAATATATCGTTACACACACATCGATCCATTCCGATGATAGAAAACACAAGCACCCTTATAAAATAGGACATTAATAACTATAGTATTATCAATGAAATTATCGAAACGAAGTCAGAATGTCATAGTTTCACTTTCTAACTAACGATTCAACCCCCCACTGCGCACAGTTTCGTAATCTAACAATCAAACTTGGACCGCAGTTCGAATGGACGCTGATTGTCAAGGCGGCGGCCGGGGGTTAACTGAGATAACGCAGTCTACCAGACAATTGTACACTGTATCGATAGGGTTAACCGATCTAGTGATTAGGACACTGAATGGTAGTAACCAGGGTTATGTAAATCAAAAAGGGGTTCAATTGTAATATTCTCTATAGCCAATGATTTTGATACTTGTTAATATTTGTAAACTTTTCTTTTTATATCAATTTAAAAATGAGTGTATTCAATTCATCATCAGCCTTTTGCGTCCCACTGCTGGGAACAGGTCTTCTCTCACAGTGAGAAAAATTGAGTGATACCACGCTTGCTCAACGCTTGTTAGTGACTTAATATTTAATAACCAAAAATAATGAAAAATAAAAACGAATGTGGCACAAAGGCAATAAACAGTGCAAGCATTAATTCTTAAAGTTAAGTAATACCAAGAGAATAGACGTGCAGGATGTTACACCAAAGAAAGAGCGTCGTTCTACCGTTTCAAATTCCACAAATTCTTTCTAATTAAATTCTCAGCGCGAAAATACAATGATAAAGAAACTAAAAAGGTTATACTTTAGTTAGACCATTAAGTGCTGAGGTAACTAAAAACAAAATATATTGCTAAAGAGGCGAGAGAAACAATTTTACAACATCATAAACAGGAGGTGTTCACAAAAACTGAACGTGAAGGCTAGTGTGGCCAAAAGTTTGGCCATTTTTTAAAGGTTTTTTTTTTAGGAGGTTTAGGAAAAATTGTGGAAGACAGCTAAGCTTTTTTAAACAAAAGCTATCTCATTATTTTAATTGTTGCTTAGTAAAATATCTAAATAATGCTACTGTTGCGATTTTTCTGTCAAAAATTTTGTTTGGGTTTACACAAATTGAAGTGTGCATCTACAGTAAATTGAATTAAATGTCTTTTTTATAGTCTTTATAAGCACTTTCAAAATATCCTCTAATTCCACAAATTATGCTACTTATTACAAAACAATTCTACCATAATAATTTGTGATAAACAAAAATTGACCACCAAAAAACCAATACTGGCTATGCTGGCATTTTCTTTGATCATGGCCGATCAAAGTAAAATTACAGTTGCCGTTTTGACATATTCTTTGATCCAATTCCTTGTTATACAATATTGGTCTTTATTCCGATATGAAGTGGGTGAAATTAAATTTACCTGCAAAAATGTATGACCAAATTTCGGTAAAAATGTAAGCCATTTTGAGGCACTTCTAAAGGGATTTTAAGAGAGTTGCTCGATGTTTTTAAAAGGTTTTCCCCGTGTTTTAGAAGTTAGGTATTGATTTAATTATATTTTTGGGTAGAAATTATGTTCGGTCAGTCCGTTGTTACAGTAGTAAAGTTCTATACATAAAAGTGTTATTTTTTTAAATACATAGTTTAAAAAACAAAACCCGTCTTTGAAATTACAATACATACCTATAGGAATATTATAGACGATTATGATCAATTGCCCCCAAAGTAGGCGTAGCCTGTGTATTCATAGTCTATAACAAACGTGCAAATCCATCAAGTACCTTATTTATAGTGCCGAAGATTATTGCCTATAGCCCCCGGACTATCCCGACCGTACTAATGGTCACTCTGCAATAGTTTGCGCTCGTTAACACGGCGTCATTATTGTCCTTACTAACTATTGTTGCTATAGCAGTCAAATATACTATTATTTGGAATACCATTTTTTGGTTGGTTTTGTTACCTTGCATTGCTTTTTTTATTTCTAACTAAATTGTGACACTGAAACCAAAAGCTGATTTGAATAAATTGAATTTGAGCTTGAAAATTCTCAGTATTTTAGCTAGCTAACATTTTCAGTTTGTTGTGTGATGGTAAAACACTAACATGTATGTTCTACCTATACTTCATTTTTGATACTTTAATTACTGTTTTATATTTATTAAAAAAATGGTTTAGATGTGTACCCATTTTTATTTCTAAAATGTGTTTTGAAGTATATCATTTTGCCTTAAGTTGGCCAGAAAAACATCTCCATAGAGGAGATTACCCTTTTCAAGTCTGGACATAATTTGGTCACCCTTTCGGTCTAGGTTTACAAAAGGCTGTTACCATTCTTTAAAAGATACCTCTATAATCGGCTATGATAGTACCAGGAAGGGTCAACACAGTTTACCCTAGTTAACCGTATATTACCCTTTATTGGCGCGTAAATGTAAGGGTGTAAGCAGTTTAGTAGGTTGTTAGTAGCAGTCGATGTTTCTTTGTTAAAAGATTAATGATGTGATAAATTCTTTAGTAGGTATGTTTTAGTGCCTTTGTGTTGTCTGTGTCAGGTTTGTAGGGATAGCGTAAAAATAAATAATTGTTTTTGGTACCAAATTAAAAAAGATTTTAGTTTTTTTTTCGTATAGTTTATGAAGTGTGCACATACAAAACTTAATTTGATTTTGGTATAAGTCAGTGTTTTAAAGCAACCATCTTAACCACGAGGTTAATAAATATGTATTTCGAATTTCTGAAGTGCTTGACTAAGTGGCAAAATAGGAGCCAATATTATGAGTTAAAATTACTTTAACTTGAGTTTGACATTAGTACGGCGAGAAAGTCACAAACACAAGCTAGTTAGTTATATGTAGGTGTACAAGTCTGAGATAGAAATCAAGATATCAATTTAATATAATTCACTGCGACTCCAATATAACTTTATGGTGATGAGACCCGAAGAAAATAGATTTCACCGTATTAATATTGCTAAGGGCAAAGTTCCAATAAATATATTTGAGTATTGCAAACTTTATAAATATTCATTCAATAGGGCGCATCCCAATTATCGTTCATGCGTGATTCTCATTTATTAAAGCGACAGGGTGAAAGACCGAATAAACTTCCCAGCATTTATTACACCCATAAAACGTTCTTGATTAAAAATATTTGTCTTCCCAATCAAGGTTGTAACGTCATTCATTAAGTATAGCGTCAATCAACACAATTTATAAAGACAAAACGTTGCAATTGAAACGGGCAAAATAAACTGTAAGGAGAATCTCTCGTTGGGACAAAAGAAACTGTAACATTCTACCCGACAAAACGGACCAGGCAACTTGAGCTGGCGTTCTTTAAACTTTTCTTATGCCCGGCTGTGGGAGAAAGGTCTTTTTATAGTGGTAGCAGTCAGAAATGTAGACAATGGGTACAGACATTAATAACTTTCTTTGTTTCCGCACTCCGTCCAAGTGATGAGTGTTCAAATTAGGGTACCGAGGGGTAGGTTTTTGTTAGAAATATTTTATGTTTTTCCGTCATTATTTTTTGCGATTATATTTTCTAGCGGTCACTGTGGTTCATCAGGTGTTCAGGAATTTACGATGTGTTCTACTGATTTGTCACCTGTTTGAAGTTTCTCACTGAAAGTGGAACTTTTGTTATATTTTAGGTTTTTTTTTTTTCAGAAAGTAAGAGCGAAATCACAGTAGTCTTTCAATAGCTAACATTTATTATCAAATAATGTGATTGTGAAAATATAAGACACAAACAATAAACCAAACAAAAACACGAAAGAAGCAGCAGAAACAGCAACAACATAAAATTCATAATCCGTAACGATAACAAACCTATAAAAAAAATTTAAAAAAACATCAATGTGAATACCAAGTTCCATTAACCGCAGACAGCGCGGCCACTGAACTCCATGCATGAAACCAACCCCACCATGAAAGAAGAATGCAACAAAAAGATTGCAACCAAACAAATAAATACGCCATACACTCATTCATTTTTTTACCCAATGAATGAACGTATGAAGACAATGAACGAAAAGAGAATGGTTCAACAAACACATTCAGTTCTTGCCATAAATAAAATTAAAATTCGTTCCGTAGGGAAAATTTAATAAGCTTGCATTGCAAGGTTCGCTTTGTGAGTACTCAGTTTTGAAATGAGCACTGCCATATTGCGTTGAAGACTGCACACAAGTCATTTGAGCGGTCTATCTGGGATATAAAGAGTTATTTTGTTTTTAATTTGCCTTTTACTTTTGAAGTTCATTTCGTGATTGGTATTCACTCGTTAATAGTAGTCACGACTGTCTTTGTACACAATAAATCGCAGATATTGCTTTAGCAATCATTAGCAGGATCCTTTTATATTATAGACCACTATAAGTTTGAGTAGTCCTCAGTATAATCACTGGTATGATGCTACATAACTATCTATAGGTCTGTCTACAGATCGTATTTGACTATTTCATCATTAACTAAACATAATGTCAGTCATAGAACGTCCATTGATAGGTAAACATGGGCCTCCTCTATTGATTTCCAAAAGGATCGGTTGGACCTTTGTCAGATCGTTCGACAACGACATACACATGACACACTAGACATAATATCGGTACCTTTTCCCATGGAATATGGGAAGGGAGATCTACTGACGTTTATATAAATAACTAATCTGGTTTGTGTGTTTAAAGTGGGTTTGCATGTTGGTTTCTTAGTCTTTCACTACTTTACGCATGGAACAACTTATCAGATAGGATATTTACTACCTGGGTGTAGAAAATAGTTAACTCGAGGCTCGGAGAAATCAACCAGTAAAAGCTACTGTAGTATTTGTTATAGCAGACTATAGAACAGGTTTATTTATATCTCCCAAAGAGGCCCAAAAATGCATCAAACCAAAACACTACTACCGTATATCATGTTATGTTTATCGGGCCAACAATAAACCTTACAAATTCGGTAGAAACGCGCAAAGGGAAGCTTCTTAGTACACGATTACATGAATAAGTTAGCAGGTATCATTGGGTAGCACTTAGGGTAAATAAAATATTATTTTTTTATAGGGCAACCCTCAATAGTAGGCTTGTTTGCTCAAGAAGGATGAGAGAGGACACGTGGGTTGAGAAAATGTATTTTTGATTCTAATTTCCTGTTATATATTGTGTGTGGAAATTGGATTTAAAAATAATGTTTTTCTTTTCGAGGAACGGCGCAAATGTTTGCTTTTCCGTACAGGAAGTGAAAGGGTCTATATTGTTAACTTTTTTGTTTGTGTAATTTTGTAGGTTATTTTCGTATATTAGAACAATAATAGGTACTTCATTTTATTGCTTTCGCGACAGATACAAGGCCTGTCTTATCAACGAGTTTTAATGCAGTGATTTTGTAGTAGATACACACTTCAAAAGTTCGATATATCTATGTATATAGCAAGTTATTAAAACAACAAAAAACAACATATTTCATCGGTACACCAATTTACTTGAATACACAAGAACATAAGCGAAAACAGAATTCACGTGTTAAAATATTTTATGGTCCAGGTAAATGGGCTCAACTGCTCAACCCCTATAATGCATGGGACAATGAGGAACAACCCTAATCCACCTTCCCTGAACGTGTTTGTTTGATAATGTTGGTAAACAAAAGAAAGTTATGGCCCAAATTGTTTATTGTGATACATTGTATGGGTGGCATGTTTTTTGGGAAGAAGTTTCTTAACGGGTTAACTGGGAGGTGTTGGGAGTTGTATAAATAATAATAATGGCGTCCAGACCAATTGACCTGGCAAGAGGTCTTACCCAGGGGTATTACCTTGCCCAGATAGCTGGGTTCATGAGGTTAGAGAGGTATTCAGTTGTAAAACACTCAGCTCAGCTGCATCTGGTTAGACTGCAAGCTGACCCGAATCTAATTGGGAAAAAGCCAGGGAGATGAGACCAATTGACAGAACAGCTGTTTTCTCTACTAGGATTAATAGTTGAAAGATTTTATAGTGCACAAGCATTTGCACAGACACATCGATGGGACGGCAATCAAACCCGACCTAGAGAGATCAGACGCAGGACCGACATTTATGTATGTGCTTTCTGATACACGGGTATATCAATCACTTCCAGATTCTAGGCTGCTTTGTGAAAGTTTCATAAAATCTCCAAACTTAGAACAAGATGTCTTTCTATGTTCAGATAGACAGAAATCTAACAGTTAAATAGTGTGAACTAACCTCGAAGGGTTATAATGAGCTAGCAGTTTGTGGTTACAATAACTGTAAGATTAAGAGGTTACAGTTGGTAAGGTTATTAAGGCGTTGTTAGCAAATCTTTAGAAGTAATTATAACTATTTTGTTACACTAAACTGTTGTTATCGTTTATGAGACGGTCGTTTAGTTTGTCTGTTTTAGATAATAACTTAGTTCCTCTCCTGAGTTGGCTGATGAAAATATCACGGGCAAATTCAATATGATTTAATTTTCCATTCTCAAGTACTGAACCCAAAATAAATACCTTTAATCGGTGTACATAATATATTGAATTGGGTCAGTAGTTTTGGAGAGATAGTCATTCACCTATCAGTAGTAAGGATTAAAACATGTGTATTGAATATTAAATTATTATTTTATTATCGATGCAAACAATTTTCGTAGCTACTCAAAGAATTAAATTGTATTTCCCTAGCAACACCACGTTCCCCCGTTTTCCCGAAGTCCCGGAAATTATTGGCACGAATTCCTTTTCGATAGGATTTCCAAAAATATTTATATTGAATGAATAATGCCTTTTTCTTGTTTATTGTTCTCCTATAATGCTTTTTGAGGTACTGTCGTGATTGATTGATGAGATCTTTCAAAGCAGTCGAGTTTCAAGGTCAAAGGTCACAGTTGTATCAATCATTCCATATTGGATTGGAAACTAGATAAAATTGTCTTTTTTCTGAGATATGTTTTAGACTAGCCGCAGTCGGCGGATTTTCCCGCGTCCCGTGGGAACTTAGCGCATCCACATAAAAAATGTCTAGCACTAAAGGACTTTTTCCATGGCTGAAGGCCTTATTTGAATGAAATGTGGAGGATTCAGTTGGCGTCCGTTTTTTTTTTGTGTTAAGAAAATACAAAGTAAATTTAGTTTCCTAAACTTATCCTCTCTTACATAATCTGAAACAAGAAACCTAACAACATTTCCAATAGACACAAAACCCACAAATTGGAACACTCGTAAAACACAAAATAAACCTTCAAACAAATAAACACCTCATTCCGAAAACTGAGGTCCAACAATAAAAAATATGCAATTCACGTTCCTAATGCCAGACTCGTAAAAACATCTATAGGAAAGTCGTTTATGTTTTAATTAAGAGGCCCTAACAACGGACCTTGTAGGGATTATTAGAAAACAGTATTACCAAACCGTTTGGACCCTTTATTTTCTGTTTACATTGGAGAGGAGGAAAAATAAGGTTCCCCGAATAGATTTCGACAAGATTTTAAAGACATTGTTCCCGTAATGGGTGGATTAGGTTCTACTGATTGGGTTTTGATTAAGTAACGTTTAGATTTTTTATTGAAAACACATAACTAAAAAAATATTCAAAGGCTGTTTTCAACTACATATTATCTCGATTCGCATGTCTGAAAAAAAAAACAAAAATGTGCAGAGTTAATGGCATCAAACGTCATAAAATTTTAAAAGTTAAAAAGACTACATTTTATTTCTAAAACATTTCCTTTTCACTGAGCACTAAAATCGTAGCTTTAAAATATACAAAACGAAATAAAATTTCAGCTTCCATATAACGTTTATAGTCGTTTGAAATCCCACAAGTACTATGTAGCGAATAAAAATTTCAAAAGCGACGCACCGGCAACGCGGAGGTCTTAGTATAAATCCAACCTTACCGTAGCGAGAGCCGCGGCCTGAAAGTTCTAGCATAGCAAATGAGTTGCAGTACCTCGTACTGGGAGTATGCGATCTGTATCTATATTTTAGGTTGTTTCAATAAGAATCAGTAATTTGTAGGTATAGAATGATCAGCTATTGTTATTGTCCTTTGAATTAGTTGTCTCTAGGGCGAGATCATAAATATAATTTACCACGGTAAGTTTTTAAGTTTTGCCAGATTACGTGTCAATAATACACATGCTGTAATGTTTATGTTTCTCACTTCTTTTCACAAAAATGTATGAACAAATTTTGATGAAATTTGGAATTAACTTAGTTTAAACATCAAAATAACCGATAGTCTGCTTACTCCCCAGTAGCCTAAGCTAGTATGAAAATATTTTCTATATTTTCAGAATCCCATCCTTCAAAATTCCAGCCAATTTTTTCACAAACTAGCCTTATCTATAGCATAACATAGGTATATTATCATACCTGTGACATCGGAGAGCCCAGCTCTTGCAGATAACCTCTTAATATGAAGGGTGCTTGTTCGAGTGGCCACTTGTTATACTTGCACCTATATTGGCCACGTATATCATTGGAAACCTGGACATTTTACACGTTTTTTTTATTATAAAGTGAACAGTTTAAATATTGAAGCTTGGATTTTTTGAATAAACTTTAGGGAAGGAACTAGCGATTGGGTTTTTACAAAAAGTTTGAAAACCACTGCACATTAGATAAAAATCTGAATTAGAGGGAGGAAAAACTAGTAATTACCAACTATTTAATTAAAGTGAAATATGAACATTTGCCTAAACAGGTTTGGTAAACCTAAATAATTGAATGAAAAACACGAATTTTCAATTTATTTCGCTTTCATCCCGCCAAAATCGTTTGTTGTTAATAAATTTTATGTTTTACAAGAATTTCTTTACTTTTCCTTAATTAAAAAGGCAATTTGTTTCTTTCGGCCTTTTCAGATTTCATTTATTAATTGATTGATTTATATTTTTTATAATTTATTAAGCTTCCGTTCGTTATTGGTATTTTCCTTATTTTTTATTGTGCAACATTTTAATTGCAATTAATTTTTACATACGATATTATTACGGCCTGCTATGAATTTACTGTATACGATAATTAAATCAAATTGTAACATAACTAATAATTACTCAGTACATCAACATAATTGTTATTAGTATATTGTTATTCTACTCGTATTGCAACGTGGAAACACATCCCGTGAAACATACCATTTGAAATTAACTAACACATTCTGCAACTTCACTTGACAATTTCGACCTCCAAAAATTCAAACACACCCTTTTGATACCACTGTTTCACACACGCACACACACACATGTAAACCCATTATAAATCTAACATTAACCAGCACAAAACAATACCAAAATACTAAACACACGACTTTATCACCATAATACGGTGCATAAACCATCTCGCTCCTAATGCCGTGCGGTAATCTCGCGGCACGATGCGGTAACCCCGTGGTTTGGTACGGTACGGTGCGGCGATTAGTCGAATCGCCGATAATTTGCCGACCGGTATCAATTTACCTGGCCCACTAATTTGTGAGTTTAACTTTATACCTTGTAAAGTCCTGTTGCTGCTTGCATATAATTTTGGTGCGGAATTTGTGGTTTGGCTGCAGTTAGGGGAGCTATTTAGATAATTTTATTTATATCGGACATGGTACTTAGGATTTTGTAGCTAAGTAATATCACGACTCGATTGATCGTTAAGTCCGTGGAATGACTATCTTGTTATGACGAGCCCGTCTGTGTTTTGAAAGGTAACATACAACTACTCTTACTAAGAGGTATCAGGTTGCCCAAGGTGGAAGAGGTTAACTAGGCATAAGCTTCATGTAAAACACTGATTTTCAGATATATCTAATTATCTTCATCCAATTAGAAGCCGATCCCAACATAATTGGGAAAGGACTCGGCACATGATGAATATGGTCTATGTGTACATATTTACACTTTGTATCAACAATAATGTCACCAAAAAACTAACACCGAATCAGAGATGTTTTTCTAACAAATCGCCACTACAATAAAACAGCGATAACCATTACATATCCTTGTAAGCCGTATATATCTTGTGCTGGAAGTGTCGGCACTTAATCCCGGCCACGGTGGTACTTTATCCGTTCCTCGACGTGGACAAAGCTGGCCGATGTGTTTGAGATATTCTGTAGTGGCTAGTTTTGTATGTATCGTATATAGGACATCACATCCTTATTGAAAATACTAACCAAAAATTGTACTAAAAAGCTGTTAATAAAACACTAGCTTCCACGTTTTGGTTTCATTCCTTTCCGTGGGAATTATATCGTGCACTTGGATAAAAAATTGTTTATAGCCTTCCTCGATAAAAAGGCTTTCTATCTATGTAACACTTGCTTTTTTTAATCTTCCGAGTGTGCCTGAGATTAGTGCATTCAAACAAACAATTAATTGTTCAGCGACTACTAAAGACAAGTTTTTTTTTTGTATTGTCTAACGTTTGTTTATTCGACTATAGATCGACCAACACAGCCATTATTCAGCCCTCAAAATAAATTAAACCTACTACAGCAACGTATTTCCTTGTATCCGGGAGCCAAGTTCCCTAAGTAAAGTAGTTTCTTTAAGTAAAAGAAGCAATTATTTCCCCTACTTACGCAGCTAGATAAGCAGAACACATTTACCTGTGAGATATATTTAAGTTAAACAAATCGTTTGTGTTCACGCGAGTGTGCACTTTACTTAGTTCTAGACTTTTTAGCTTAATCTACAATTGTAGCTTTTAATTAAGAAGCTAGAGAATAGGTAAGTAACGTTTAGCGCGGTCGGTACATGGATGGGTTTTCATCAAGAGTTCTTCCATGTTTAGAAAGGCTTGTTGAATGTGGGTCCCAGCTGTCATTTCAACATCTTTGGCAGTCGTTTCGGATAGACAGAAGCCACATAATCTGACAACTAATCATATCAACGGGACTGGTGTATTGGGTTGCCCGGGTAACTGGGTTGAGGAGGCTAGATAGGCAGTCACTATATTTTGGTACCTACTTAGCTGCATGCAGTCAGACTGTAAGCCGACCCCAACATAGTTGTGAAGTCCAGGCAGATGATGATGATAATTTGTGTCGAGTCTAATCTAGGTTAGTAAACAGAACGCTCTATATACACAAACTTAATAAAAGCAACATCCTAGAGTTAATAGCTAATTACAGGGACAATATTAATAACATGTGTACATAGTTATCCGATGTATTAACATTCGATGTTGATGTCGCTAAGCTGGGATTAATTGATCGATATAAAAACATTGTTTGCTTAGTTATCAATCAATTACTGGTATTGACAGAACTGTGTTTGAATATTGTTGAATAATAAACAAGAGAGAGTTGTGTAGTCCCTTATGCTTGTCGGTTGGAAATGGTATAAGCTGAGGATGAGTATCTGAGTTTGGTTCCAGGGCAGTTTTGATCAGGAATACGATAATTTTAGTATGAAAATATAGGTTATGAAAGTATAGGTTAATTTTTTACATTTTGATACTACTAATCTTAACACATGACATATCTAATACTGCTATTCTGGATATGAAATAATACTGCTGTTTTGTAGGTTAACAAACAGATAGTCACACAAGATTTTAGCTTATAACACAACTCTTTTTACATGGAAGGGTTAACAGAGAAATTGGGGTGCACCTGTATGACTAATTATAACAAAATATAATTAAGGAATGTATATAGAGTTAATAATATATTGGATGAACATAAATATTGATACTAAGGAAAAACAATCCCCCTACACAGTCATATACATGAAACAAACAAGGTGTCAAAAACATGGAGAACATGTAACAAAAACTCCGAAACTGACACCCCTTTGTCTTGTCCCCGTAGAATAGTCCCCGTTCAGAATTTCAGGACATTTTGCAAATATACGGTGAAAGTCAGTCGAATAGAAAATCACATTGTGTCGGATATGCATGTGGACACTGGCTCGTAGATATGGACTAGGTTCCCAGTTTGTTTTATTTTATTTTATTTAAAATACTCGTAGCTATGAATGGAATATGGGTCGAATTCTGAAATGGGAGGATGCGGTTTGGATTTTGATTTTTATTGAAACAATAAGTGCTTTGTTTGAATATTTTGGAGGTTTGAATCTTTTTGTGGAAACGTCGAATGTAACTTTTTTTTTTAATTTTGACATTTAATTTACATCTTTGTATTCAGTTGTTTGTCTCATTTAATATTAATGTATTGTCAACTTTGACAACGACAAGCAATAGCGAATAAAATATACTTACCTATATAAAACAATAACTTCAAAACTTCACCCACTAACACAAGAAAACATAAACAAAACCGATAGGCATACACCATAACAACAAATTCATACAATATTCAAGCTTTTCCCGTTACAGCTCAAACTCTAAGCTCCCATCAAAGTCTCAACAACACATAGATTTAAAACGTAATGTATTAGAAATTCTCCTTTTGATCGTGTAAGACAGCTACAATCCTGCTACATGTATGTACGTCTATGAGACCCCTTGTAGGGTCACCATGGTGGAAGGATGCTTGGGAATGGATTCGGAAATGTAAAGAGTTAAATGTGACGACTATACTAATTATCCCTGCTATGAATACTGCTTTTCTATTCTATTATGACGACGAAACATTTTTTTGTTTTTTTTTGGTTGTACCCAAAAGGCTCTGAAATTACTGGAAAAATTCTTATTATTAACATAGGCTATATTTTATCCCGGTACGAGCAGTAGTTGCTACGGGGCGCGAGTGAACCAGCGGAAAAACTCCTAGTAGTTATGGGATTATTAATAAAAATGTAATCATAAACACTTAAAAAATCGAATTATTATATCGCACCACACAATTATACTTCACTACTGCCATTGTGAACAAGAACCAATGTTTGAAAAAAATTACAAAGGTACAAAACACAGGACTATCCACTTGACTTTCTCCGCATAGTCACCCGACAGCAGCAGCGATGCGGGTGTGGTTTTGTGGGTACTTCCACCGTCTTTGTAACTGGCATTTGATGGCAACTCGCGTTTGTACGATTAAGTATTCCTAGAGATTTATGTGTATCCTATACGTCCGCAGTATGTACTTCATATTGATTTTGTTAGTTCAATGAAGTAACTCTCTATTCCAGAAGATGGATTAGCTAATATTTGTTTGCCCTACATAAATCGACTAGTTTCTGCCACGGTTTCATCTAAGTTCCGCGAGAATTACTTCGCACACCCGATTGAATGTAAATTCTTTGATCTACTATCTTTCACTGAAAAACATTTTTGAATGGGCACAGTAGTTCCTGTGAATGGCGTGTTCAAATAAAAATTTTAACTCTCACAGTTTGCTACGTCCAACATAGATTCTTATATTTTAAGAGCAAGTTAACAAAGTTACAAGAGAACAAAAAAAATTATGATAATTTTATCTTTGAATTATAACCAAGACTTCCTGCTCCATGGTAAATTAAAATAATCAAAAATGTAAAATTATTTATCCTCAATATCTCGATACAATGACCAATTAATCGAAAGTTTATTTTAAATTGTGGATTTAATGTCTCCCCTGGTATTTGACGGAGCTAATGTTACCAATTGCGATCATGGTTTTTTAAATACCGTTATACTGTTCATAATTATGTATTTTATCTGTTCAAAAGGTTTTCACTAATATTGTAAAGGTAATGACTTTGTTTGTTTGCTTGAAGGAGCTAAATTCAATAATTTCTGCACTACGCAGGCAGATGTGAGCATTAACGTACTTTTAATAATGTATTACTTACTCTTTCATATCTTTATCATTGCTATCAAATCACCAGCATTATGAAAAAAAAAAAACAAAGCACATTTAGAACGTCCAATAAATCTTGAATTTCCATCACGATAGAGTCCCATTATCCACCATTTTGGTCCATTTTACTTCAATAAGAAACACTATACATTTGATTAGGGCAAAGAAATGGATATTTGGCACGCAATGACGAGTAAATAACCTAATTATGATACCGATATCTTTCGGCGAATTCCCTTCAATTAGTGCTAATGATGAATTTCTTGTTTCAGGTATGTTTGATCAGAAATATTGGCTGTCTTCGAAGTATATTTACTGTAAGTAGAGTAGAATATTGTAAAGAGGATTGTTTATCAAAGAAAATGATTCATGGAATCCGATTGTGATAAAATTTGAAAATGTCAATGGTTACTCAAGCAAAACTGCAAAATGGATTTTGATGGAACTTGACGGTGATATACAGGGGTTATATTTTTATATAATAACAAAGTAATTATTTTATAACCATTTGCGGGAATATATGTATGTCAGTATTAGAACAGGGCAGGAGGAAGAGAAAATGTGGACTATTTTAAAGTTGTTCTAGAACGTACTAAAATTATTTACAACAATTCAAACGCAACAAAACACTACATCACGCATCGAAATGCATCACAAAGATACAAGTATACGTTTCTATTCCATCCGACTGGCTGCAAGACAAATGGTGTGTCTTAGACGCGAGCGCCCTCTATCTACGATTGCCAGCAGTTTGCCAATAAATTCAAAATCAATCTAAATGGTCTCAGTTCTCACGAGGCATGACGTTTATAAATCACAGCTACCAGTTCCTATTTTCTCTTTTTAGTGACATTTTTGTGAATTTGAATTTTTGTACAGCAATGACTTTGGACGTGTTTCCTGCAATCCCGTTTGATTTATTTGAATGGTTTTTTTTGGTGGTCACTTTTTTATGGGGAGCGTGTCAGTCTTTGTACATAGTTTTTGCGTTGTATAGCTAGACTGATACTCAATTTTATATTTCAAGTAGTTAGAGGCTTTAAATAAATTGTGAGTAGGTATTAAAATATACTTAAGTTCAGTCTAAGTATTCAAATTTTAAGCTAAGCGTAATAAATCAAATAAACTTTATTGTACTCAAATTTTAGAACCTTAATCGACAGTTAAAGGTGACCCTACTCTCTTTATAAAATTGTTTACTAAAACACTCAATTTAAAAGATGAAAGAAAAATATTTTTTTCGTCCAATTTGTAGAGGCTTCGGTCCAAATATTACTTACTATGTAAAAATATACAATTAGTTTTCGAAGATATCATTGTGAACTGAAACAAACAGAAGCTACCTCTTTAATTGTTTTTTCTTAAATTGGAACTGTGCCAAGAGAGTCGAGATCCATCGCGCCAGCCGAAAAAATTCAATTGTATTTTTTACTAAAACTGAAATATTTTAAAATCAAACTACAGAGTATTTTTTTGGCAATATTATTAATTTATATAATTAAGAAAAGTCTTACGGCGTCTTTTTGTCTGTTTGCGATAGCCTCAAGAATTACTGACTAAAATTATTTTGCTGCTTTATCAATTCATGATTACTATGTATAATTACATATCTAGGTTTTAAACACAGTTTATACGAAGCCGATGCGGGTCGCATTTGGTAGTTAAAGATAGTTTTATTTACTGAAGTCATATATTATATTGAAGTCCAATTACGATGAAAGATAAATTGTATTTATTTTTAATTTAAATTCAACGATCCCCGATTAAAGTATTGAGATGTATTTTTAAAGTAAACACGAATTGTTTTTTGTTAATTTCCGATCTTTCATCCTATATTTGCTTTTAACGGTACGCATTTCACCAAGAAAAACAATAGCTATTTTACCGTATTGATAGACATAAAAATAATTGAATAAAAAACTTTACAAGCGATGTAGATTTTAGGAAAAAATGATTTTAGTTCAAAAGGTTTTCAGCTGAAAAAACAACAACGACGAACAAAACACTGGGTGTGATGTCAATACCGATTATTTTAGAAACTGTGAAAAAACAGCTATAGGCTTGAAAAACATTGTTTATTTATATACTAGTTCGGATTTTTGCATAGTGATGAGAAATGGGTGTTATTTTATAAAATTATTTGCCATTGGAAAAGTGCGACGAAAGAGTTTAATATGTATAAATCTAAGGCTTTTTCTTCGTAGCATTTCATATAGATGAACGTTTCATCCAGCTTATTTTTTCAGCAATTTTTAGGTAGATACTTAAAATATACTTTAGAATATGCCAGTCCCTTTAAACCAGATGAACTGGACCCTAGCTTTGCAGACCCTAAGACCCTCTTTACTCTACATTACGGCTACGGAAGCATATTTTTTTGTACATAATTTTATTTTCAACCCTTCCCGTGTTCAGGTTATCAATTATGGTAACCCTTTTCTCTCAAAACAATATAACGCACCGAGCCTTTTTTATGCCAATTGCCACAAAAAGTTGGCATAGAAATTATATTATTATGCGAATTTTATACGAGTGTGCTACTTCGTGTTTCAAATATTTTAAATAATTTCTTTTATATTAAGGACAAGAGAGAATTAAAATTTCCATTTTTTGTTCTTCTCATTTGTAAGAGCGTTTCGTTTAAAATTTTATTGCACGGTTAATGTTGCGAAGTGGCTTTTTGAATCTTCGTTATATTTTTGCAGCAATACTGACTTACTTTAGTGAAATAATGCAAGATTTTGCCCTAAAACTAGTGATTGATAAATGATTATAAATATTAAATGAATTTTAGGTCCGAGACCGTCAGGCACATTTAAGAAAACTCTGTCACCAGAGTTTGTAAGTTGACTAAACCTGCAGCTCACTCAATAGATGTAGATTAAACAAAAAAAAATCCTAGTGAACGCAAACCTTCCTTTACACAATAAAACTAAAACACCAATTATCCACAAATACTTTAAATAAATCTGCTACAAAACGTAGTCTTATTTAATATGTATTACGTTGGCTTTCTGCTCATCCCCTTAAGCCGCGGTCGCGAAGCTAAAGCCGTGCCGCGTCGGCGACTGCCCGCGGATTCCTCGTAAGCTACTTCTTTAATGCCGCCTAGAAAAATCTAGCGGAACGATATTACTTGAATTACTGGTTACAGATTTTAAGTGGTTGGAGGTACTCGTTTTAAGATATGTTTCGATTGGGAGCATAATATCGTATGCATGGTTTAATGTGTGTAAAGGTGTGTGTTCTCTAATGTCACAGTTTATTGGCACAAAAAAATATTACTAAGGAACTGTTGAAGGTTTAAGAATAATAAAATGACCAACAAACCTCGATTCAAGGAACAAGATACACCTCAAAAACCCACAGAAATAATTTCCCCTTCGCTCAAACGAGGCATAACACATCGCTCCAATAATTTATGGAGCCAACAGAACACGTGCGACATTGCTCAAGATTCCTGCCCAATTTGTTTCAAGTGTCACTTACGATAACTTGCCGCGTTAATGGCCCATCAAGACCGTTTAAAGGGTGGCCCTGAGTGACACACGCTGTCTCTCTCACTCCTTACAGATATTGATTCACTGATTTTTTAATATACATAGTAACTTTTTTCTTTGAGTTGGCTGTATGATAGAAATTGGAATGTTTCAAATAGGATTTTTAGATGTAATCCTCAAAAAAACCTTAAATACAAGCGACAGAAATATATCATAAGTCTAAGACATAATTTCAAATTGAGTATCATATTAGCGCTAGAACATCTGTCACATTTATTCAAATGGTCGTGATATTCGAATAAAATCTTGACGATTCGTTTTAAAGACACTGTACCGTTGTCAATATCATTCATTGAGTACCGTTGTTATGACAAGCTCATTATTCAGTCGTCAGTCTTCTTAGGAATATAAAAGTATCTGCCAAATTATTGTGTAATTCTTGAGATTTAGAATTGGTGTAATTTTTAAGGTAAGCAGGGCTGTTTAGACACTGTTTGTTATTTAGATCTTTAATCTGACACAATAATAATTTATTTTCAAATAAGCTCGATATTAATAAATAGATGATTCTTAACAGACAGATTCAATAAATAAATAATAGGTTAATTAACTTATTAATTTAACTAGTTGTTGCCCGCAACTTCGTCTGCGTGGGCAATATAGAATCGTCAAAATACTACTTATCCCGTAGGTGCATTCTTTCACGTGACAGTATAATTAGGATTAGCACTTAGCAGTCGCATAGATTCAATGATCAAGGTTGTGTTGTGGATGTGACCATTTATCTAAACAAAAGAAGTAAAGTTTGTGACGTTGTGAATATCTCTGGATCTAGTCAGCCAATTCGGAAAATTATTACGTATAGTGCGTAAGTAATTTTCACAGGAAACAGCTATAATCTATGTCTATATGCTTTGAGTCTGACAAAGCTGTCATTTGTACATTTTCTGCAGCTGCTGTGACTAATCAGAAGCCAGAAAGTCTGTCAGTCTTACCATGGATAATGTCTTGTAATGTGACTGGATTGAAGAGATCAGATAGGTAGTCGCTCCAAGCAAAATATTGGTACCTACTCGAACAGATTCGGCGACTGGAAGCCAACACCAACATAGTTGGGGAATAGCTGGATGGATGATGAAATGAGTCATCATCATCAGCAGGCGCATAGGGTAGGATAGTTTCACTTACTCACTATGGTAAGGCTGACCCCACATTAGGCGTGCGCGATCCTCGGGCGTGTGAGTAGCGCGGGCGTCGCGAGCGCGCTGCGTGAACATCGCGTTTTGCTGCCCTGCGGCATGTGTGAAGAGTGCAAGCGACGCGCTCGAGGCGAGCACGCGGCGCTCGAGTTGCGTTCTTACCCCTTCGCCCGCTATCCCCGCCGCCCGCTAAACGCCTTAGCAGTTAAACGTCAAGGAGAGCGGCGCGTGCGCCGCGAGAGCGCGCTACAAATGCCGCAGGGCAGCAAAACGCGACGCTCACGCAACGCGCTCGCGACGCACGCGCGGCGCCCGCGCTACTCACACGCCCGAGGATCGCGCACGCCTAATGTGGTGGCCTAAGCCGGGACTCCACCGAAATGTTTGCATTAGTTCACGAATAGGCAAAATGTACGTATCTGAGAGAGTCCACTTCATGTGTTCGTACTTGAAACCTGCAGTTTTGCCAAGATTTTCAAAATGTACGCTCGCAATTTGTCATTTCTTGGTGGAGCCAGCAAATCAAAAGAAACATAAGTGTTGTATACTGTGCGTCACTTCCGCACACTGCGAAAATTTCGCTCTTGCGGAGGACGTTTATATACCATATTTTGTGTCACACGTAAACAGGACGACAGTAAGTATCCACCGAAACACTTTCAAAGATCTGATGAACGAACAAATCAGACCTGACTTGGTCACCTGGGGCCAATCAGAGCTCTATGAAGCGATAATACGCTTTGGCTCCTACTGTTATTGTGGTTTCTGAAAAGGACAATGGGCACAAATATATGGGACCTGGTATACCCCACCAATAGGAATGTCATATATATCATTGGATAGGCCTTTTTATGTAGAACAATATTTACTATGACAGCTTTGCTGAAATGTTTGTCCGTTCTGAGATATAGATCAAAAACTGTGCAAAAGTTAGAACTAAGTAATCTATTGATACCTCAAGTTTTTAAAGGAAAATCTAAGTACTAATAACTTTAAGTCTTGTAAGTACTACTGTGCCCGTTAGGATCCATAATTGTTACTATCATGTAGCATTTCAACCTTTTATTGTACCAACTGGATGTTGGGCGTAGTGAAAAACCGCACCAATAGGAAAGTCATATATATCATTGGATAGGTCTTTTTAACTGGAACAGCATTTACTATGACAGCTTTGTTCTATTGTTTGTCCGTTCTGAGATATAGATAACAAACAATCTTAAAACTGATGCTAATCAATACTGTAATCTGATTTTCTTTCATACAAGACTTACACTTAGTAGTTCTTAGATTTTCCTTTAAAAACTTGAGTTATCAATAGATTACTTAGTTCTAACTTTTGCACAGTTTTTGATCTATATCTCAGAACGGACAAACATTTCAGCAAAGCTGTCATAGTAAATATTGTTCTACATAAAAAGGCCTATCCAATGATATATATGACATTGCTATTGGTGGGGTATACCAATCTGCCCATTGTCCTTTATTCACCTCATTCAACGATGAATGTAATTCTGATGGTACTATTAAGAACACTTGCTTAGCGCAGAAGCTGACGTTGGCAGGTCAACTCTTTTGACTTCTCGAATAGGATACCATTGGTTTTTGTGCAATGCACACCTGCAATGCATTCTGGATTAGGATAGGATATAGGTGGATAGGATTTGCAACAGAGAACAATTCTGTCTTTGTAATTGAATGATATCAAACGTAGTTTTATATAAAAGGTGTTTTTTTAGACTTGGCTCGGGTCTAACTGAGACTGTTCGTAATCGTGAACAGTGTATTAATTGCGATCGGAAGTTGAAAGTAAGCATGTCTCTGGTATGCGACGCGTATTTTGTACGAATAGATAAGGCAGCTCCCATTTCTTATCTGCACTTTGTATCTGGGCTGGTTTTTAAAGCTACAGAAGCCTACATTATCTCACGCTTAGCAGCGCTTGCGAGAGATAGATCCTGATTTCTTCTAGGATTACGTTTTCATATTTTGCATCAGAAAAAATAATACTACTCACTCAAAGTAATTTGTTTAAGGCCACCACATTAGTGGAAGATAAGCTAAACTATGTTTATGAAAAAATCCTGATATGAACTCCATCTGTAACTTTAAATTATAATTAATTGTTCCACTAAAGTCATCATTCTTGACATAATGTTCAAAAAATAATTTAGATGGCACCGTTTTTTTGGCTGAGATCTATTAATTTTCCTTTCATCAAGGTAATAATTATAGTTGGATTTTGATGTGGCACGGCAAACTGACAAACACTATTGAAATGTCTATCGAAAAATTACACTACGTGTTAAAATATGGTGAATTACGGAAAATACACAACTCCATCTATTGAAATAATAGTATATAAAGAATGTTAATGGTAATTCATTGTTATTTACCACCTCGCTTCTTGATGTATTTTATTTACCACAGATGGAGCTACTTTAACCTGTACTGTTTTGTCAAACAGATTGCGTGTCGTAATATTTTACATCTTGAATTCACTAAATTAATCATATCTTTTGATAGAGTGAACCGATTTCGATGAAACAAAGCCTAAGTAATACCCCAAGTTACGTAGAACTTTTGTATATAAGCATTGTCTGCATTAAATTCGTAGATTTTACGTGAATCCCGAACAAACAATCACTTTCTACAGATTTATTATATGTATAGATAAAAAGTTGTATATTTGTATATATTTTTATCTTCTTTCAAGTATAAAACGAAAAACTACAAAAAATCTGGCATATTTTCAAAATAACTCTCACCATAACTTGGCGAGTTAACTAAACCACTTAAAAAAATAACTTTCAGATTCACTAAACCTGCAAGTTTTAAGTTAAAGTTTATTTTTAAAACTACCGTATTCTGTTGGCGAGTTTACTGTTTAACTTTGCCTTACTATGAGCTGGAACAAAATTCACCTGCCTGGATTTTAAGTGCATCTACATTCTTTATCGAGGCAGACTTGGTCAACAATAAATTTATGAACAGTCAACGTTTTATTAGATTTGAACTGTGAGTTATAGTGGTATGTTTTGAGATTTGTAGACATGCGTCAATGTTGTAAAAAACATTTTTCATAGACTAGAGACAACTAGAGACAACAAGAGGAATACAAATAATGAAAGACAAATGGATAATATATTTTTTTCATCGCTAACATTTAAAAAAACTAAATTAAACTTCTAAAAACTAATTAATCTCTGAGCTCTTGTTGCCGTCGGGGTACCAGCTGTATTAGAACCAAACGGCCTGGCACGCGACGACGGTAAGAGACCAGACGGCATGTCGTTATTCCCTTGGAAGATGGGTAGGCCTTTAGTATGGGACGCAACCTGTGTCGATACTCTTGCGCCATCACACCTTCCAAGTTCTGCGTGCTGTGCTGCTGCTGCCGCTGCGGCTGCGGAGAACCTCAAGCGGCGGAAATATAGTGGCCTTGTCGGAAACTATATTTTCGAACCGTTTGGGGTTGAAACGATCGGGTCGTGGGGTCCGAATGCCCACATTCTATTTAAAGATCTTTCTAGGCGGCTGGTTGACGCTTCTCGTGACCAGAAGGCTGGCTATTACCTCGGACAAAGAATCAGCATGGCGATCCAACGAGGTAATGCTGCCAGCCTCTTGGGCACGCTCCCAGTTGACAGCGATGGGGACGAATTTTTTGACGCTTTTTAGTTGTTTGTTTTACTAGGATAGTTTTTGATTTTTATTAATCTCAAACTTAAACACAAACCAGTGATGTAGCAAAAAAAATATCAAATTAGCAGTCTCTGTCTATCAATATTGGCGTTTTTTTCTCAGCCGAGCGAAATTAGAACATCCCTTGAACATTCTCCGATATACCAATTTTTATCAGTATAAAAGCTTGTGAAAATTCAATTATGGATCCAATAAAGTTGTCAAATATCAACACGAGGGGGCGCGGCACGTCACGATTAGGGTCACCATCCGTTCTCGCTGTTACGGACTCGTCCTGGGAGAGGACGAATTATTTTTGGTTCGGTCAGTGGGTGACGTGAAGGTGAAGGTTTTTCATTTTGATTTTGATTTTTGGGCTGCAGATTTTTTTGTGTAATTGTGTATATTGGTGAGGCTGAGGTTTTAGGTAAGTGTGTTTTTCAACTGGTTTAAGAAATAGCACATAACAGTTTCCTGTGAAACGTATATTATTTCTATTAACAATATAAAAGTTTTGTTTAGTTATGCTGCTGAAAAGGCTGACTTTAACAAAAAAATGGAATAAAAAATGGTTAAGTAATTGTCTCAGGAATTAATTACTAACATCAACACCCTACTAACAGGCGGTCGTGCGGGCATTTTTAAAAGAAACATTTTTTTTCACAAAATTTTGGGCAAAAGTTGGAAAACTTTTCATATTTCATCCATTGATTGCGTCGTCACTTGCCAATCATATTGGTTCGAAACATTTTCAGTTTAAAAGTTGATGTATCAGAAGCTTTCATTTAAGTCCATTCAGGGGTTTTGGTAAAAATGCGAAATTTTAAGGAATATTGGGAAAGTATTTTATGTACCTAGGTATATTTTTTTATGTTAAAATGATGCATCTTTTACTCCACAAACTTACTGGCTTTCGGACATACAATATTGAAGCCCACAATGAAAAGCTAAGTCTTGAAATAACTCAACCGTCATATGCAAGATACATCCCAACACTACTAGGTACCCAAAAAGTATCGATACATATTCTAATAATTTTCGATCAGCCCCACCCTACATAGGCAAATTCGCCGTCGTTCCCGTATATATGATTTCTCCCAAGTAACACCTGATTTAATAAAGCAAGACAGGTAGGACCCTCGGATAACAGGATTCGTGCCTTCTCCGGCCCCTTTTTTCATAATAAAATTGGAAATCCTACTCAATAAGGCCCTAGAAAACGGACGGGACTCAAAAACTGCGCCCAATTAGACAAACTGATGATAGAAAAATTTTTTAATCGTTAATTCCTTTTTTGATATTTAAGTATATGCTTTTTCACCCTTGAATTTCTTACAGACTGTCCTAGGATTATTCACCTTTGAATTTCTGATTGGTTCTTGATTGTCTTTTGTTTTTATTCGGTACTAAAAAGTGCGTATCAAGATTAATAACGATGGAAGGTTTTGATTCGTTGTCCGTCAATATTAAGTGGCTTTCTAGTGATTGAATAAGTACCTAATGCTCGAGAGTTAATATTTTAGAAATACAACATGACAAGGCGCGTTTTCTAGATTTATGATGAGGCAAAAAATATACTTCTTATAGAGAGTGTTCGGGTAGAATTTTTGGTAACTTATAAACAGAACTCCGTGAAAGAAGTTACTAAGTCGATGTATTTTTGAGAGTTTTTACTAATTATGATACCGTCAGGAATTATAGTTATTAAATCTTTTGCAAAACTCTACCAAAAGCCTTGAAAATACAGTAACCTTTTCTTAACCAAATAAAACCCACGTCATATATTCTAAAACGCTATCATATTCAAAAATTTAAAATCAAGATACCCACACTTGATTTAAAACTGCATAAGACGTGAAAGACTGCAAAACTTCTAGAAACGTTGGAGAATTTTTGAAAAATCTTTTAGTACGTTCTTCTTGAAATAGGTAACTCTGTGAATTGGCTAGCAGCTACTTTAAGGACATTGTTCGAAGTTGCTATCTTGATGTTCTGAGACTGAATTTACACTATATTTTGTTCATGCTTTCCGTTTTTGAGAACGTTTTGTTGTGATAACTTTCAATTCTGATATTATATACCTAACTATATTCCTACAGACTGCAAATATTTAGTCGGTCAGTAGCTTGATAGGGCCGCCTAAAAAGTCGATTATATCAACCTAAAGTCGGCAGTTTAGTTTACAATCTCCGGGCAACATTTAATGTTTTTTTATTTACATCGCATTAAATCATTTGTGTGCCACTTAATAACATCGATTATAATTCCGCAAAGAAATTATTACACCACAACATTATGGGGACATTTATTCACAATAATTACAATTATGTCCTACGTGGTAAAATTACTGTAATGAGCAAACGGCGTGGATGCGTAATCATAGCTATAAATAATTATTAACTGAATTCCCGGCGAGTGTGTAAAATAAATTACTTTTATAATTATTACCTAAAAGTAAAAGTGTTACGGTGTTAATCAATGAGGATAATTAATTATAATGTATTATTAAGAAATCAGTCGGAAAGTGTGAAATGTGTGCTGTAATTAATTTCTCTTTGGTTTTCAATTAATATTTCTTATATTTATTGTAGCTTTAGAAAATTTATTGTGTAAATACACTTTTGTTTTTAGAATTAGCTGAGGAAATAATTTACTGTGAATACTTATTTTAAAGCCGGAAATATAATTGATAAGTATTGAATGATTAATATTTTGGGGATTTTGACTTTGAAATTTTCACTGTAGAATTTGTGTAACATTTTTCATAATACTCTTGAACTCAATAACGCAAATTTTTTATGCGATAACTTTTGTTACCTCCCCTATTATACACAAAATTATTTCAATGAATTAAGTTAAAAAAAGAGAAATATAGGTAGGGATTAGCATATGGGCTAGTTTTATACAGAAAGCTTTAGTGCCCTCAAAAGTCGAGTGAAATCGAGATAATACCTACTTAATACTGTTATATTTCCCTACTAGAAACTTCAACATAACTATCAACAAAGCAAATAGAACAGATAGCTAGTTAATTAGTCGGAATCATTATTAGCAATGCGAAATTAATTACCCGCGTATATTATAGATAATCCTGTGTTTAGCCGAGTGACGTATATGTAGCTATTTACGACTCATGAGCTGATTGCGGTCAAAGATTAATCAGGCTATAATTATCTAGTAAGTAGTAGGTATAGGAGTTCGTGTTTCATTGTTGCTTAGAGAGATTGTTTGGAAGAGTTACCTTAGTACCTATATAAAGGATTCTAGAGGAAGTATAGCTGGATAAACTTTATAAAGTACTAGCCGTTTTTCCGCGGTTTCACCCGCGTCCCGCGGGAGCTACTGCTCGCACCGGGATAAAATATAGCCTATGTTGCTCGCGGATAATATAGCTTTCTAATGGTGAAAGAATATTTAAAATCGGTCCAGTAGTTTTTGAGTGTATCCATTACAACCAAACAAACAAAGTTTTCCTCTTTATAATATTAGTATAGACACCATTTTTTTTGGTCTTAAAAGTAGGTGACATACAGGTTTGGTTGGTCAGTAAAAGTTTAAAAATCTCATCATTTGAAACGTCATTTGAAAAAAATATATGATCATTGCACAAAATACTACGGTTTTTGTGACTTAATAATACTATTCTCACATGAAATTCAAGTTTTTTTTTTAAGCAATTTAATTTCACATTTCCTACAGTATCAGCACACGACTATACCACAAATAAAGAATCCCATCTAACGAAAGAAACTATTATAATAAACAACCTATGACTGCGTACAGTCGCGTCCAACGCGCGGTCCGCGATAAAAGCGCCGCGGAAGCGCAGAGTGCGCGGCAAACGACAGCTGGTGTCCGCTTCCTGCGCGAGGTGACGCTGTGCGCGACTGTACTTTTGTTGGAGTCGCGAGTTAGTTGTGTGCGATTGTATAAGCTGGACTTTTATGGCGATCCTTTTTACTGGTGTGGAGTCCTTTGTAGGTTTTGGATGGGTGAAAAGGTAGAATATTTTTTTTTGGGTTATGGTGACATATTTCTCTGATCTATGCTAAATAAATAACAACATTTGAAATCGTCAAATTAAATATTTTGAAAAAAAAATGAAAAAGACAGAAAATTAAATAAAATAAATCACTGCTATAAAATTGTGAAACCATGCAATGAACCAATTCAGAATTGTACAAAATTAACAAAAATCCAACCACCTCCTTGCACATATCATTCATTCAAGTAAAAAAAAACACCTTTGCATTCAAGTAAAGAAACTGCTTCAATGCGTCCGTAACAAAACACATAACGTTTATTAGCACTAAGCGCTTTAACACGTCCACCGTATTTCGGGCCGTATCAAGACTTAGATTTCCCAGAAGACGAGTTGGAAACTTGTCTCGCGACTATACGATACTATACATTACTATATATCTGTTAGAGTAAACACACTGCAAACTTTTAGTCGGCCGATAGTTTGTTTGGGCTCATAAATCAGTATGAAGATGAATGGTACTGCGCACATTAGAAAGATCAGGTATTTATTCGGTATCAGCTGTCATTTAACATCTTTGGCAGTCGTTACGGGTAGTTGGAAGCCAGTAAGTCTGACAGTAGTCTTACCAAGGGGTATGGGTTGCCCGGGTAACTGGGTTGAGAAGATCAGATAGGCAGTCGCTCCTTGTAAACACTGGTAAACAACTGTATCTAGTTAGACTGGAAGCCGAACCCAACATAGTTGAGGCCCGGGAGATGATCAGACCGACTAAAAACTTTGATTAGAATCAAGATTGTCTTTAAAACAATTGCTCACTATATCGTCAACTGTCGGCCGACTGTTTAGTCTTCCGTGTGCAGGGTACTTACTATATTATACTATATATCTATTTATGTGTGGAAAAGTGTAAAGTACTTAAAACTTTGGCCTCCGTTGATCTTGGATGGACGCGGATGGATGTGGTACAGAAGTAGATTGCTTTGATGCATTTTAGATGTTCAATTGAGTTTGGAACACTGGGGGACCGTTTATTATGTTCCTTAATATTTAGGTTTTGTCCTACGTTTTGGGTAACTTAACTTTGTACCAGTACAAAAATTAATGAGTTATTAAAAAACTGTGATAAAATAAACTACGCTTTTGTGAGACTTAACCCATGAGTTGTCTACTGACCTTAACCTTACTTACCTTTAAAACCTTACCTTACCTACCTAACCTTACCTTTAAAAACTTGTTATTGGTTCATTTTCTTCAAAGCAGCTACTTACAACAACACCAATGAATAAGCATGGAATGGAAAATTCTAAGACCATATTTTCTATACTTAACACTGCTTACTTTCAATTATTCTTATACCTAAACCTTCTGTATTGACCATGACCCTAACAGTCCACAAAGCACACCACCTGAAGGCACCGTCCAAATGCAACTTCATCTTTAATCAACCGACCGTTTGATCCACAAATCCGACACAACAGCAGTAATCGGCCGTAATCCACAGCAATTATATCACAAAGACCAAGGATTTAATAGACAATCAAAGGGAATAATTTCGGACGGCGATTATTTCGAGAGGCCCAGCCCTTAAGGACAGAATGTTGAGCACCGACGTTTAATTAATGGAACCCTCTGATGGTGCTCGGCAGATTTAATTGTAAGTTGCTTGAAACATGCGCGAGGCGTTCGGGAACTGTAAAAAGAGAGGCTCAAATGTACTGGACGTCTTAAGCTTAATTTGTGACTTTTCTTGGCTTTTTTTTGGTCGAGCTTGAGGCTGTTTTGTATTCTAAGTTTATGGGTGTTTGATGTGATGTTGTCTATATTTGTGTTTGTGTAAATAGCGCCAGCCGGGCAAACCATTGAGTAGTCGCTTGGCAGCGATCAGGAGTTTTGACGCAAAATTTTAGGATTTTTTAATGTAAATATAGATGTCTCTATGAAATTAAATATCTTTTACACAAAATGTCGGTTTGTTAAAGTCCACAACTGCAGATTAAAAGGTGCCAAAGAACCTGTATCTCTGTAAATAAATACAATAAATGGGGTCTTTAGTGAACTCCCAAAATCAATACTGCAGTTTCCCGTTTAAAAATATTTCACGGAAAAAGTTAATCGCAACAATATTTACTGATACAAAATATACATTTTACAAGGAAATTAAATTGTCATTTCCAATCGGAGCGGAGGCGAAATATAAAATAAACTAAATGATATATGGGTGTTTATTTCGAAGCAACTTTGGTATCTGGTGAAACTCATAAATCGTGGATGGCTTAGCACGCCGCTGTGTTGCCACCATTTAATATATTATATTTAAACAGATTAAAAAATTGTGCCCTTAAATTGTGTTTGGTTGCTGTGCGCGAATGTACTTATATTTTTTTTTGTTTTAGTCTTTGCTGGTCTTTGGAGATTTTGAGTAAAGCTGCGAATACGTTGTCTAGGGTGGTGATTTAGAGTAACATTAAAAGTTAGCATATGCTTACTAAGGCTAACTAAATAAGAAGGTTAGAATATGCCTGATAAAACCTATTCAGAGGATTTAGTTTAAAATTATTAGCTCAAAAATACTATCTCAAGAACCAAGTCATATTTTTGTATGCATAAAAAAAATGTTTAGCAGTTATTTTTCAAGCTCTGCCGATGACACAAAACATAATATTTTTACACCGGAGCTAAAATAACAGTGGAATAAGAAAATCCAGTTTTTATGCGGTTTAAGTTACGAGCCAGAGCGACGTTAAAGTATGTCAAAACAAGGGGGTCATAAAGTAAAATATGCTTGTTTTAATTTGCTATTAAAAGGCAAACACTTTTATGTACAAAGCGGATATAAAATTTTGTACTTAGCCCTAAAAAATAATCACGCATTATAGATATTCGTTTTACGAGTTCATAAAGTGTACACGCATGTACGAACAGGCTTGTGTTGAGCTGATAAACTGCTTGCTACGCCTGCTACGGCGTAGCGTTTCTACCCCAGCTACGTAGTCGACATCATAAACCAAACTGTTTAACTGTAAATATTAATTTAATTTTTACTACTGTTCTAACAAAATTAAAAACTATTGATACCCAAAACTATCTGCGTCCCGAGAGGCTTATTTCCCGCATCCTCCTAAAAGTAGCTAAATCTTAATAGTTTTGGCTTGTAAGCCGGACAGACAGTCCGACAGACCACCAGGCAGACAGACAGAGTTACTTTCACATTTTTGGTATAACCTACTTAAAATTTTAAAACGCTACATCCCATACCTTACCCCATGACTTAAACCATGGACCTCAGACGTGAATTCAGCGCTTTATGGCGTTGACACGGGTCCGCTTACTCGACGTTATATAAATGTACCTGCTTACTTCTCATTATTGTCACTTTTTGCTAGCTAGCCCAATATTTTTATCTCGCTTGACAATTTCAAACTGTTACCTGCATTTTTTGAATATGTTAGTTTGGTGTGTAGATTTTATGTGATAAATACCGAAATTACTTATGGTGAGAAAACCATTTAACTAGAATGATAACCGGACGGATTTTCCACGTCTGGTTATGCTTTCGTTATGGTTAAAATGAATTGGTGCAATTCTACCTAATTGACATTTTATTTACTATGTTAGTGTTTCTTGTTTTAAATAATAAAGATAGTTGTTTCGTAAATAGATTTTTAAAAAGAACTTTTATTTAAATACAGTGGAATAAATTATTTAAAGCTCAAAAGAGCCAGTTTAAACAGCCTGTTAAACGCAGTTCTCAACATGCAAACCGTTATTTTAACCCATTTTATCCAGAAAGTAACCTGACTAACTGACGTGCATCTGTTATATTTTATATATTTCTCTTTCACTTTAGTTTTACAGCTTCTCTTTAGAGTTTCATCCTTGTCAGTTTTTACGATGTTTTTACTGCTTTCAATGTAAACTTTTCACTGGGGATTTTAACAAGTTTACAGAAATATACATTATTTGTATACTTTCTATAGTATGATCCTGCTTAGTTTGTGCTTCAATGCGGTTACTAAATGTGAATTATTTTAAAATATTAAGTTAACTACAGTTTTTAATTTGTTGACAGTAATATAATATGTATAATAGCTATCATAATAATATACATAAATAAGATGTCGAACTCACAAATGTTCGGTAGTTAGTAAAGATAGCAAATGATTTTTTTTGAAAAATTGCACCAAATAACTAAGGAATTGTGCTTCATGGATCCTGAAGATCAAACAAGTCCTTCAAAGTATTAAAATCAAAACTCACCTAGTTAATTCTAATAACTTCACAACTAGGCTATCACAGGTAGTGAACAGTTGACTTATTGGCGCAGCCTGCAGCTCACTGCGCTAACCCGCGTTACTGCCGCGTCACGGCGCAAAGCCTTGTCTTGCCGTTGTGCTGGACACTGGCAAAAATGGCTGTTACAATATAGCACATATTGTTTAGTGCATTTATTTATCTTTCATCATAATATTTATATTTTTAAATATTAGATTATAAAAATAAAATAAAAAAAACATTTAAAGATATAAAAAATAGATGGCCACCGATATCGGGCACCGGTTCAAGGTACCGGTGGTTAGGGTCCCAGAGACAGAAACCTCCTCACAATACGCGCCGTATCAAGGAGTACTGCCTTTTGAATCAATCCCTTGATCCAGCCGCCCAACGAGAGCCTCCTGAGGTGTTGGTCGAGGCAATATAGCACATATTATTATTAAGATTGTATAAAAGTATTAACATTAAAACTTTCTCTAGTTAATTCTAATAACTTCGCAACTAGGCTATCACAGGTAGTGAACAGTTGACTTATTGGCGCAGACTGCAGCTCACTGCGCTAACCCGCGTTACTGCCGCGTCACGGCGCAAAGCCTTGTCTTTGCTATTGTGCTGGATACTGGCAAAAATGGCTGTTACACTATAGCAAATATTATTATATTGAGGTTGTATAAAACTACCCTAGTTAATTCTAATAACTTCTCGTTAGGCTATCACAGGTAGTTAACAGTTGACTTATTGGCGCAGACTGCAGCTCACTGCGCTAACCCGCGTTACTGCCGCGTCACGGCGCAAAGCCTTGTCTTTGCTATTGTGCTGGACACTGGCAAAAATGGCTGTTACACTATAGCACATATTATTTTATTAAGATTGTATCAAAGTATTGAAATCAAAACTCACCTAGTTAATTCTAATAACTTCTTGCTTGACTATCACAGGTAGTTAACAGTTGACTTATTGGCGCAGTCCGCAGCTCACTGCGCTAACCCGCGTTACTGCCGCGTCACGGCGCAAAGCCTTGTCTTTGCTATTGTGCTGGACACTGGCAAAAATGGTTGTTACACTATAGTGTACATTATTATATTAAGATTGTATCAAAACTTCCCTAGTTAATTCTAATAACTTCACAACTAGGCTATCACAGGTAGTTAACAGTTGACTTATTGGCGCAGACTGCAGCTCACTGCGCTAACCCGCGTTACTGCCGCGTCACGGCGCAAAGCCTTGTCTTTGCATTGTGCTGGACACGGGAAAAATGCTAGTGTAGGTTATTATTGTATTAGGATTGTATCAAAACGTTATAATGGAAATTTCTAGCAATAAAGTTTCCAGGCGGCCTAAGACATTGTACATACATAAGCAATATTTTTTAAACCTCGAAAATAAATATTAACTTATGGAATTAAACTAACGTCTTCACTTAACCCCCCACTTGATCCCCTATGGTAACAAAAAAATACTACTTCAAGTTACTACCTTACTCCACAAACCAGAAACCCTTATTTTTTGCACCCCCATAATGAGGGAACAAGCCAGAACCACACCATACACTCGACCACAACACGCCAGTAATCAGACGAACACAAGAAACGCATAAAAAAATCAACGCTCACGTGATTCGTAACGAGTTTGACGCGGGTCCGCCATGACAGCTCGTGACGTCACAAAAACCTTTAAGAACCAGGATTTGTGCCTTTTGGACGTGGAGTGACGGGTTGCATGTAGTAGGGTAAGTTGATGCCGGTAATGGAGTAGTCCTGTTGGGGCATTTTCCTGGAATATGTTAACACCTGTTGGCAGATTTATTAATTGTTGACATAAAATTTTTGAAGTGGAATATGCACTGTTTTTTTGGTGTGGAGTTGAATTGCGTATTTTGTCACTTAACAATTTTTTTCACAAGGCACACATATTTAAAGTTTTCTCAAAATTATAGTTTATTTTACTTAAAATCATGACACAGCTAAAAATACTTTGAAATCACTTTTCATAATATTATTACTTTAAATATACATATTTACCATCCTCCCACGCACCCCTAATTTCGTCTCAAGACAAACAGACAATCAAGACAAAAGAATAAAAAGGACCTTAATTTTTGCACCCCAAGCGTTTATTCCGAACTTTCCCACCTTAAAATTTTAACGTCCCAAAATAGTCGAAAGAAAGGCCATTACAGTAACAAACTAACTGAGCCATTTCAGTTGGAAGTAGTACGTTTTCATTACCAGTGTTAAGAAGAAATTCGATTCTGCCTGTTATTGGCCTTTAATGGGTAATGAAGTTCTTCCTAATATATGTGGAACGGAGTTAAGAAAGAGGGCGTTTTAAGACCTTGTAGGTATTCGTTCTTTTGAGTTAGACTGTTAATTAATTTCTGTTTACTTTTCTTTTGAAAGGCTAGGCAGATGATGATGACTTTGCTGTTGGTCGTAATTATGCTTTGAAATTGTTATTAGACCTATTCTTAAGTTGGAGGGTCAAATACGCTCGTTAAGAGCCTCTTTAACAAGCAGCTTTTTAGGTTACATATATAAATAAGCATGATCTCTGACCACATAATATTAGGGGTTAAAGTATGAAATTGCCGTTTTATTCTAGTAGGTTTTTGAATTGCCATAGAGTCTTCATGGTTTGAGGTTTTCGAATGAAACTTTTTTCACGTGGTTTCTGTGATGTTCTTCTTTTAAAAAATGTGAAACATTTGATTATCGATGTTCAATTGTTTTTGTTATTCAACTTAAACAAGAAAGATGGACACTGCGAAAATTTGAGTAATTTTTGAATATGAGTTCCGACGCGGAAGTAAACGGCAGAAACAGCCCGCAATATCAATGCTGCATTTGAAGAGGTGTCTGCTAATGAACGCACCGTGCGATTTTGGATTAAACGCTTTCGTGGTGGAAACTTCGACTTGAAGAACGAGCCATGAAAAAGACCGCCTGACAGGTGATTAACGAGAAATTAAGAGAGACGGCGAACGCCGATCCTAGTCAAACTACCCAGATACCCAGCCGAAGACGAATAATGTTGAAAAAATTTGCAGTAAAACAGCCACGACTCATGAATCGACCTTCACCGTTATTGCTCCATGACAACGCGAGGCCTCATACAGCAAAAGAAACCGTTTTAACTCTTCAGGAACTGCAGTTGGAAACTATTCGTCTTCCTCCATATTCGCCAGACCTTGCTCTAACGGACGACCATTTTTTTTTGTGATTTGGACAATTATCTGCGTCACAAGAAGTTTCTTCCCAGGAGGCAGATCAAAATTCTTTCACACAGTTTGTGCAGTCTAGATCCTCAGAGTTCTATCGTAACGGCATAAATGACCTTCTTATTAGATGGCCGCAATGTATAGATAATAATGGCAACTATTTTGATTAAATAAGTTTGTTAAAAATTAAAAAAAATTACAATTTAGATTTTCAGTACAAATCGGCAATTTCATACTTTAACCCCTATTATTTGCCAAATAAAAACTCACCAATCATAATGACCAAAACATTTTACTTAGCAAATCAGTCCATAATTGCAATTTCCAAATAAGCCAGATTGCCAACAATTAGGGCGGCTATCAAAACAAGCGTTATTTAACTTCTAATAACCAGCGGCATTTGTTTGCAAAATTATACCATAACATCGTGTGAAATATCATTGTTTGCGCACCTGGCCGTTATTTGGGGGTAATTGAGCGTGAAGCATTGAGGATTACCGTTGCAACTTATTGGGGTTATTTTGGATAGTTCAGTAATATTGGCCGTACTTTGTTTTGTTTGGAGTTCGTCGAAAATGGTGGGGTTAAGTAGTGGTAATGGGGTCAGATTTATTGATGGGTAATAGTTTAGGAGTGGCGGTATGCGTAGACAAAAGGATGGCTGATGATGATATTGAAATAAGTGGCAACTTCAACAATCTATTGTTTGTTGATAAACAAGTCGATTTAGAACAGTAATTACAAAAATATCTGTCCCTTTCTGAACTCAAAGGGGGACTTTTGAAAACACTCCGACTAATATTGGGAAATACTACTTCTAGTCAGACGACATTCATTGCCACAAGTTAAACATTCATTTGCAGTTCAAAAGCTGCAATTTGCCCAGAAATTGACCTCAACTTAGTACCAAAAGACAGATGATGACCTACTTATAATAAAATATGAGGCTGCATCTGAGTATTTGGCTGGCTTGTTTTACTGCCGAACTATTGGACTGGAGTGAGCTAATAGCCAAAGTACTTAGAGCAGATAAGTACTATGTGTGTTGTGCAGTCACCTGGCTGAATTTAACTGCGGTTCTCTATATGTAGAAGCTTTACTTTAATAATAAAAGGTTAATTAATTATTAAAATATTTGTTAGATGTATTGATAGTGACAGCGACCTTCGGATAGAAATCAACTTCATAACCAGCCACATTGAAGCCATGAATAACAAAAATATATTATACAATAATAATAATTGAGTATATGATTAACCTTGTCCAAGTCCCGCCAAGTCCATCTTAGATAAAGATAAAGATGACAGAGATAAACGAGCTCACGACAAATGGTCAGCAATACCATCAGCATCGATAAAATATTCAAAGCAATAAAGGCGAAATTCGTCATATCATACGCCTTATAGGCACGTCCGATAATTATCGGCAACATAAAATGTAGTTCCAACATTGACGTATCATACGTCGGCTGGCGTCCCACGCAAATAAAATTATCCACCTACCTCCCAATATTCGGTGATAATGTGTAATTTTCAATAATACGAAAATCAATAGGAGCTTCGTAGGCTATTACGTCACTAATTGAGTCCCGTTCGTCCGCTGGCTGGTCGCCAACGGTTCAGCTTTTCACTTCAACGGGATTATGCGGTTCTCTATATTGAATTCGATTGGTGTTTTGTTTCCCAGTTTTCGAGTTAGAAGTGAATTTTGTTGGCTCTCGTGCACTTTGATCTGGAATAGGCGTTTTAAAGGTTTTTCGCTTTTACAGCGTTTTTGTTGATTGATTGTTCTACTCTACTATTCCATCCTGTATTTTCTTTTGTTCTTAAGTTAGCTTCTTAAATGCAACTAATAAAGTACTCGTAATTTGTTGTTGATGCTTTGGAGTACTCAAAGGGGTATCATAGGCTTGACCTAAATAAGAAGGGAGCCAGAGTCAACACTTGTATCAAGGTAAGACAGAACAACGTTAAGGCATAGCTGATGATATTTATTTTGATTTGTTTTTTTTTTCCGAATATGATACACAGATGTTGTTTGCAAATTATATCAAAGATCGTTGGTTTTCTCATGACGTGGTAGAATATGTATTTTACCAAGCTGGCCAAAGCGTAAAGTCAGCGGTTATAAATTCACGGTCTACCTCAGGATTAAGCCGAAGACGAGATATCCTCATTGTGTTTTATTGCAGCCTTCTCTGAGGTTTGACGGTATATAATTTGAATTATTCTAGTATAGAGACGGCCATTTTCCTTGGATGAGCTTTGGGTAATATGGTCGTTTGGTTTATCTTTTCTAGTTGGCTTCGAGGCTTTTTTAACGTGGTGATAGTTTTCCAAAATATAATGATGTTATTGTACTCACTTTCAAAATTGAAATGGTATATTTGGAAGGTTTTCTAAAGATAGCCAGTATGTTTGATATTAATACATAGTTAAGCAAATATATTTTCATAAGCAAACATTGATTAAATACATCATTTATTAAACTAAATTCCCAGGAATTTTGTAACAAAAACTAGGCCTTCATATATCAAAATTTTGCTACTAAAATAACTATCCAAACAAAAGATTTTGAGAGCAATTATTTTCGCACGTTTAATTTTTATTAGAGCAAAGGAATTTTCTGCTCCATAAATTGGGTTTTAAAAATAAACCTAGACTTTGCTCTCATCGCCGCTGACTTTTTGACATAAAAAACTCGAGAGCTGTTTGAAAATAATGAGTGGTTTAGCCCAAGGGAGCATTCTGGGTCCAGATTTGTACATGTACAACATTAACAAATCACATTGGAAAAGTGTTAAATAAAAATCAAACAGTATTTTAAAGAAAATAGGATACAAAAATAAAAACATTTGCGAGTTTGCCAACGCAAATACCGCGCTTTCCAAATCAAGTCAAGTGCAACCTACAATTTGGTGACTCTGTTTATTATTCTTGTTTTTAACAATAACTAGTTTTGATTGGAGGCGGTGTTGCCATATCTTCGTTATTTGCCGTCGGCTGGCAACACTCCAGGACCGCATTGGAACCGCGAAGATACCGCACGATATTTTTATTGTTTTCGATCGTTGTATGCGGTTTTACTAATAGGGGCGTGATTTTGATACTTATTTGTTGTTGGCGTCCATTGTGTTTCATTTCTTTCGTTAGTGTATGTCTTTATTTGTCGGTTCTATTTTGTGGATCATTAATTTGTGTCTTATTTGGTTTCTTTTGTTATTGTTGATAGGATATTTATTGAAGAGAATGTTTCTGATATTTTCTGTTCGTTCTCTCTGATGAATTTATGATCGTAAAGTAAACTACGTATATTTGCATAATCACTGTAGTTACTATAATGTCTATGTTTAGCTGTTTTAATATATTCAAGTACCTTTACAAAAAAAAAGTTTTCAAAATCAAATTAACTGCTATAACGATCCTTGCTTGTAAGTGCTTGTTAAGACCTAAATGATATAAAATGATTTGACTTGACTTACTAAGTTACCATGCCTCTATCTATCTCCCATTCTGCAAATGAACATAGAAATATCAAAGTTCTCAACTCTGTCAATGTTAATTATACGTTAATATGTGTTCTGCGCCATAATATCCTCCAAGGGTGAAACAAAACTGAAGCCCATAGATACTTGCTCGAGGAAACTGGAACAACTATTAGTGTGTTAATTGAATCTGCTATTGTCGATACTTCAACTTTTGTCGTGGACTCATTGATGATAATTAAGGAATATTTCGATATTATTTTCAGAATGTTATTATTATTTCTGTTAGGGCAAGAGTAAATTGCAATTTTGGTGATGCAGATATTTAACTTGTATCATATGGTGAACCCACATCTATCAGAGGAGAACGCACCGAATGAAACGAATTCAAGGGAGGCTTTGCAAGGTAATGTATTATTAAAAAGAATTCATTGATTCATTTCAATTCGATACAATAGATGAGCATTCACCATCATAGGGTTTTTGCAGGCAATACCAATAGCACCTTTGTAATAAAGAATACACAAAATAACCTCCGTCTATCTCCATTAACTAATGAAGGTACAATACTTACCATACACCCATTTAACCCTGTATCTGCAGCACTATCATTACCTGCAACATCCAAAACCACACAGAATACAAATCCAAGTGAAGCCAACCGATTCTAGCAGACGTCAAATTACCCACAATTTTGAAGCACGCATGCTTCACGAGCGTACCTCACTTAAGCTTACCTTATCCAGTACTATGACTTTTATAGCATCTCCTTGCTAACTTTTGATAGCTGTTATAAACGTAACGTTACACGGACTCAGCGAAACGATGGTTGATGTGAGCGCACCTTTTTATTCCGCAGTTTGTCTTAAAAAGCGTATTATAAGAGGTATAATCATTTCTAGTATTTAATGGTGATGGTCCATGGTGCTTATGGTGGCAGTTTCGATAATGTTCGGGTCTGTTCGTATTGTTTCTGCAGTGTTTATGTTTCAGGGTTTTTCTGTTGGCTAGGTTTGAGTGTTTGTTGTTTAAGCTGAAAATACTGTATTTTCAGACCTTTACTTAGTGTTTGTTCTTATTGTCCCCTTTATGTAGTCTTTGTTCTGTTTAAAAAGTGTTTTTATGAAGTCTGTATTTACAGTTTTGGAGTGACTCGTGGGATTAGTGCGCTGCTAATGAGGTTCTAGTTTCAGTTCGTAAATATGTTGTTCCGTTTTTCCACCAGGAATTTATATTGGTGCTTGTTTTACATTAACAGATAAATAATGTTGAGTTTATAGAATCTGCTTTATATGTATATTAAAAGCAAAATACTCATTTAATTACCAAACTGAATACTGAACACGCTAAAATCTACTTAAAGCGAGTTCTCACCCGTGTTTACAAATCTAGTTAATTCGAAACTCGTTGGAACCGACGGATCTGCTTACCCTACCTTTCATTATGAACAAAAGACCGGAATTTTAACACCAAGGAATATACTGAACTCGCAAAATTAATTTAGAAGTCATTTCAATGGCTTAATTATTTTGAGTGAACTTTCGCGAAATTATTTTGTTGGGATACCTGCTGCCCTCTGGTGGGAAAGTTGCGTAATGAGTCTGTAACTCGATTATGGAAAAAACAATGAGTAAACAGTTGTATTTGAGGGGTACTCGAACTTCTGACCAAAACACACGGAACATTTTAATGAAAAATTATAATTTTCAGACGGTGTTTTGGTCTCCAATTTTATATGTATTTAAAGATTTATGTTTTACTTAGGTTCCTGTACAATAATTATTTTGCAATATTTAATACAATAAATAATGATTTTCAAATAGGTACAGAACCTACTATCAAATCTTAATGCGGATAACATGATTCCATTTTATTACGACGCAACCATGCCTATCTACGATGGAATCCATAACGCAAAGCCTGTCAACAATTCGGTAACATGACCTAGATCCTACAATAACATCGAATCGAGCCAAAATCACAACATCGAACAATCGCTAACTACACCTAATATCGATATCTACAGAATCGATATGAGATCCGGATATAAAAGCACTTTCGGATAAATAAACAACGGATATTGGGTTTTATCAACTTTGCCCGGGTGGAGTGGGTGAAGATAAATACGATACGGATAAATTTGAATTTCCTAATATTTTGTATTGTTAGTAATTCTGGATTACGTTTTAGACGTGATCCGGGATGGAACAAATAAATATTTCAGGTGTATATTTCATCATACAAATGTATTAAGAAGGATCTGATCCACATTGTTTAATTTTAGACAATACAATTACACAATGTCTCATTCTATATTGAGATCATTCTTTTTGAGGTGGCAAATCATCATTTAATAATATCCTTTTCGCTGTAGGTACGGCATGAGTTAGTGTCACTGGCTTTAGACAGTCCTATTGACAAAAACCATCTATGTTCCTTCTAGACCCCATTAAGTCCCAGGGCCATGATAACTCGTTAAAAAAATCCCACAGCCTCAATAAATTAAAATACTTACTATTGACATTTCTGATTTACTCAAAATATTCAAACCAAACACGAATTCCTACTGACATCGACACGTGTGTAGTTACAAGTTACGTATCACAACAATATAACATGACATTTGACATCACAACTCCCAACCAAGTTACACGTGTCAACGAACAAACAAGCAAGTTTCAAACAGCGAACATGCAACTAACTATAAATATGAATAAAATAAAAAACAAAACACGGATATCCTCCATGATTAACATGGAGAATAAAATGAATAGCGGAGGCGTCATAGCGGAAAATCTCATAAAAAAGTAGCACGCCAAAATGCGGGTGAACTTTAGTTACTGTTTCCGCTTTTTTACGCCTTCTTTAGAAACCCCACGCCTTTTTTAATGCCAAAAATCGTTGACAGATGTCTCAAAAACCCAAACACGTCGTTAGTTCTCTCATAACTGGTCGATTTGGTCATGCCCACCGTACGTATTTGACCTAGAAGTAGGCGCCTGACCTATTTGCATTATGGCATCTCCATATTTCCTTACTACATGGTGATTACTGAACATGTTTGCATACAATGTAACGCGTAGCTGTAACAAGTTGCACAAACAAATGATCCCCATTTAACCGTTCAAATATGAAAGTTCGAGATTTCATTTCCTCTTTGAACGATGAGCTTTTCATAACTCATTATGCCGTCCGGTGTTGCTTGTATGCGAGTGTGTTAAATTGGAGCTTGGTATGAGAAAAAGTATTGCATCATTAACCGACTGTATAGAAGAAGTTTTGTAATTTATTTTTAAAGCGATGGTCAGAAAGGGATTGAATTGACTTACATATTTGTCGATGATTGATAATAATATTTAGATGCATGACTAGAAGACTGGAAGTAATCAAATAATTTATCCGAATATTCAGACAAACGTGTAGCCATTAATATTCAATAGATGGCTTCCAAAACACACCGTCTAGTTACTTTTGATGAACAAAAATTGAAATAATAAAAAAGCGTTAAAAACTAATTAAATATTTTAATGAAACGATTCCATCGCTAAGTAAACGTTTTCTCTCTTATTACAATTGTTCGGTAAATTCCCGATTATGCCGCCCGCCCTGGCAGACCGGAAACAGCCGAAGGGCGGGCGGAAGTTATCATCTACAGAGTAGCACCTCGACAGATGTATAATACAAATTATTAATTCAGTTTTTTCGTTGCTTTTTCAGAATAATTTTTGGAGTCCATTTGTCTTCCTTTTTATCGCAGCTCTCTGTACAGATAAATTGAATGGCATTTTAAATGAAATTGAAAACTTAAAAACAACGTTTATATTTATGGCAAAGTGAATTTAATTGTTTGTATTCACCGATTCAAAAATATGGGTCGGGTATTCGGATTACGAAATTCATTTTTCGTTTATGTAGGTTGTACAAAGTATATAATACTGCTGCAATATTAATGAATTGTTGATAAGCTCCAAGTATTAATCCAAGTACTTTATTTCAAAGCCCCTCCAAAGTATATCACGTTTTAAAACATAGTTCATTAAGTAAAGTATAAATAAAATCCTGCGTTCATTAGATCCTACATGAACCCGCAAACATTCCAGCAAATGAGTACGCATACCACCGCGATACTTATTTACATTTACTCAACTATCTATACGGATAAGATTAAGCAATACTACACCTCCCACGTCATTAACATAACCCCCGCCAACGCAATCAAAAACAACCTTTAACTCCTCACTATAAAGTTCAATTTCTCGGAGCCCTAAGTTTCTCAGAACCCGAGAACAGCCGGGAGCGAATAATCTACGCTGTTGGTTTACCCCCTTTTACGTCAAAAATAAGTTCCCGTCAAAGATAGGAAGCTGACTTGGACCGTTATTTGTCAGATGCAAGGTACTAATTTCCTATTGTTCAGGCGGCCTTATTTCCGTAAACAGTTTGCGTCCGACAAATAATAGATAATTTGTCGTAATTAGGTCGTCCTGTTTCGTTAACTATGTTTCTTGGTATATTGTGAGCTTCGTACCATGTTGGGTATTGTGACAAAATCATTGTGTTAGCTACAAAAAGGTCCTTTGTATGTCTGTGTCCCTTGAGAAGTTCTCGTAATTAGGTAGCTGCCTTTGATTTACTGGATAGAGTATGTACATATACATTGGTGTCCAAAAGTAAGATTGCTTTCAAATAACGTGTACATAAGTATGCTATGCCATTTTAAACTCATTAACATAAAATCACATCACCGATTCAAAAAAATATTAACACCCAAAAGAACGTCACTATCTCAAACCGTGTCTATTTCTACGTCAGTGGCTGTAACGACACGTATACGGAACGTGTACGACTCGTAATGTATTTTGGCGCGACGCCAGGATTCCTGCAATGCCTATGCGATCGGCTTTCCATCCGATTTGCGGGCCGATTCAACCCGTCAGGTCTATTCGGCAAGCGCCACGATTGGTTTCACTCTGTGTTAGACGTGACCTAAATCTATTTAGAGTTTAATTATAAAATGTGTCTTCCTGTATCGGAGAGGTTCTTGGAATTTATTTCTTCGATGGCCATTTTACGACGATGATCATCCTAGATAGCGCTCACAATCTCAACAGCACGTGTAGCTTTTAATAAAGCTTTTATAAACATTTTAGTTTCCATCGACTTATCTGAGCAAGTTAAAAAACAAGTAACAATTAAAGTAAGAATAGTTTTTTCTCAATTACGCTGTTCAAGTTATGACGCTTGCAGCAAAACTTAGAGATACAAACAAATAAGTGTTGCCAAGAAATGCTTTTAAAACTTATCCCGGTGTGCTTTGCTAATGACCACCTAGCTATGTCATCTACGTAGATAGACGGAATTTAGTTTTATAAACTGTCAAGAAGTCGCAGTAAAGTAATAGTGGAGTTAGTTTGAAAGCAATACGCGCCAAGGGAAATCATGAGCATCGACCTCCTGATATAAGGACCCGTTTATAAGAAGACATGCTTGCTTGCTTACATAATAGCTACTTGCTGATATCCATAAGCAGTGTCAAGGACTAAGTTTGTATTCAGAAAATGTCCTATTATTCATGACACTAAGTAATTCCGCAAGGATGGAGTGGACACAATATGGAGATTATGAACGGATTTTGCGTAACTAAGAGATCCTATTTTGGGATGAGATGTTCTTATTACGACGAAGAGCATTGTTAAATGTAATACTAATAAAGTTCGAATGATTTGGAGATTTGAATTAAAATAATATTCTGAGAATCCATTTCTCAATTCTTTAGATTATTGAAATTTTGAAAAATAATAGTTACATGTGGCGATGGACAAGTCATAAAAAATGGACAAAGCTTCGCGAAGATGGCAATCCAGAAAGTCGTAAGTAACCGAATTATGTGAGGCATACAAAGTGATTTTTATGTTAAAAGGGGAGACTCCCAGTCTTATGGTAAGTACCGAGCATAGTCATCCGAATTGGGAGAGTTACGCAAGTGTTGGCAATCTTCTAAATAAACCCAGTACCCGAATACAGTAGTACACTATATTAGGCGATATACTTTAATAAGAGGGTTACCAAAGAAAATTCAATATAGGGTTAGGACAAACAGAAACCTATACAAACATATTTCTTTCGAGTTGTTTGAATCGCAACAGGTTTTGGGTATGTTTTGAATCATAAGTTTGCTAGTAACTATTAGGGATACATTTACGGGGTTAAAATGTTTGCTGAACACATAAAAAATACATTTCTACTTAAAAAGAGTTGTGATATAGTTTTAGATATTCTAGCGGCTCAGTCCGAGATGTTTGCGCTACATACGTTTGAGATTAATGAAAAAAAAGCAAGCAACGTTTAAACAAATTCATCGATCAAAAGTAATTTCTTATTAATATTAAATTAATTCAGCAGCAACATGGTAATACAGGAAGGTTTACCCGATAAAATTCAGTTTGAAGCGACATTTCAATGCATATAATTTCAGTATTTTATCCATTCAATTTTCCTCTTAAGGAAAAGATTGATCAGAATATTTCAATACAATACAATCTTTGAAGCCGACGTAATAGACCGCTTTCCGGGTCTATATCGTCACATAATTTATAACTACTAACATTAAAGCTAACGGCGCAGTTAAAATAATAAAGAAACGTTATTACCGAGATAAGCTGAGTAACGATAGAATCGGCTTTGGTACCAACTTTATGGTCCTCTTAATTGAGCTCAAGAACCATTCCAGATTCCATCTAAAATTTTTAATACAACTGTAATGGAAGTTTCAATGTTAATGTTAAAAAAGTTCCCGCACCTATCAAAATGGTGATTGTCGTAAAAACGGTCGGCAAAGCTGAGTGAATCATTCGCCACTCCACGGCAATTTAACAAAAAGCCGAAACAGATACGTAAGTGGATGATAAAAATTGGATGCGATTCACTTTCCGTAATCGTGGGCATGCTCCGGGGAAATCATCAAGTAAAGCTTCGATGTATACTGTACAGTGTAAAGTTTCAACTGATGTAAATGGGTGAGGCATTCAAAGGCCTTAGTCGAATCCATTGGAATAGAACCAATTGTATAAATACAAAATCGTCTTCTTCGAGTAAGATTGTCGACAGAATGAAAATGTTTTTCGTTCCTATGAGATATTTCTAATACATTTATCTGTTTTTCCCCTTAGGTGGGCTCGATTGGCCGAGTATTAATATTTTATGACATAATACTTATCCTTGGTCTGTTATCCTTATGAGGATAGGATAATTGTAGATTTTATTGATCTAGCTTGACAACCATGAAATTGTATTGTTTTATTTTCCAGTGTTGGTTTCATTCGATGTTTATTACTTCGTAGTATTAAACGATAAGCTTTTCTAATTTGAATATCTAAAAATATAATGATTTTTATCTGTGTTGCTTTGCAATTTGTATCAACAATTTTGCATGTATGGATGTAATGTTATTACATACAAATCAGATCCATACTCACATAAGTCCTCTAAACAGGTTATCGTCGGAATCTATTTATAAAATCCTCTTCGGGGCAAACAAATCAACTAACATTCGTTGACGGGTTAATCTGTTTTATGTAACGCGACACTTTCCGCTCGGGTGCCAATTCTCGTTATTGTTTCCACGGCGTATTGACGTTCTCATCTGACCGGAGGCTGCACTGCTTCCTATTTATTTTTATTAATGTTGTTTGTAAAATGTATGTCTTTGACCAATTTGATTAAATCGTAGGGAGCAAAAACATATTTGGTAGCTAAGCGGCGCAAATATGCGCCAACACAAGCGAGAGTAGCCACTATGCAGCAGTGCGTGTAGGTACACGAGTGATAATTGCATGGATAGCCACAGGTAAACTACTCTACTAGGTAATTTACTCAACTTATGTACTTACTTATGTACTCGCCTTATGTTCTCCCCTTATGTACTTCCTTATGTACTCCCCTTATGTACTCCACTTATGTACTTGCCTTATGTACTCCCCTTATGTACTTGCCTTATGTTCGCCACTTATGTACTACCTTATGTACTACCTTATGTACTACCTTATGTACTCCCATTATTTACCCCCTTAATGTACTCCCTTATGAACTCCACTTATTTACTCCCCTTATGTACTTTCTTATACACTTCCTTATATAGTATTGGAGATATCTGGTAAAGTTTTTCTGTATTGTCTCAATTCTTGAGTTATAAATATTGTACCAAGGGTTCCAAACCTGCAAACAGTATTCGAGCCAGCTACGGACAAACGAACAGTATAAAATTGTAAAAATTTTGACACTAGAGAACTGGGAACAGGTTCTTTTTAAAAAGCCCATGGCGTTTTGGGCCTTATTAGATAAGTAATCAATATGCTTCTCATACGTAAGTTTGGAGTCATGTATTACACCCAAGTCTCGTATGTAGTTTTCACGTTTTAAAAATATGACTTTTAGTGTGTAGTTTTGGACTATTTATAAGTATGTAATACCGTTGTTTTTACTGATGATCTTAATTTGGTCAGCCTTACAATATTAAAAATTTTCTACCTTACTATTGCTATGAATGTATTCAAAATCTTATCTTTATAATATGTGATCTCCACTTACATTGAAGTTAAAATCTTCCTCACCTAAGTATTATTAAACGGAAAATATATTCTCAGTTCACACTTACTCGTCTTCATTAAAATCCTTTTCACAAACAATGCAGCGATGTTCGAGGAGCCATTTATGTTGCAATAATAATTAAGTATCACTGTAGAGCTAAAACAAAAGGAATAGAAGACAGTAATTGTGTACAAAGCTAAAGTTTAATTTGAACCCGGATGGCCAATGTATTGGTTAGCACCTTGAGTATCATCAGTGGCCTTTTACATCTATAAAAGATTATTTAAGCTGCATCCGTGTTAGCACCTTGAGTAAGATTTGGTGAAAACAGCAACTGTTGGTCTTTGTTTTTGGTTTAATTTGGTTGTACAATTTGTACATACTTATTTTCTAACATCAACAAAAATTCTTAATCCTCTAGTAATTATATTTTTTTGTATCATTTTCATATAGCTACACCATCACAAAATATATTGCAAGCATTTTAGACATCAACAGTGTTACTGACATGATTATAGCAAACTCCCGAAATCTTCTATCAAACCAACTTCATGTGCACCAACACCTGTCATTCGCTTTGAATCAGGCTCCCTAACAAACGCACCTCAGCCATTATGTTCGTTAGCTATCAGTAGCTCATTGAAAGCTACCGTCTTTGTTACGGCGCCAATTTGACCGGACATCCGGAAACTGATCGCAGCTTCCGCCCTTTGAAGCTACCTAGAACCTTTGGGTAGTACGAGTAATGATAGCACTGCTATTTGATTAGAGGGCGTAGGTTAAATGATAAGATGGCCGAATTTCTCGAGTAAGAGAATTAGGACTAGATAAGTAACAGTGCACAGATTTTTGAATCTATTTTTGAGTTTTTTTTTATTATATTTTATAGCAATTTTATTTTTTGGGGTCTACAGTAACAAATATTGCTGAAAATAGCCTACGATCTTGTCTGTCTACGGGCTTTAATATTATTTAAATATAATAAATTTCCGTTTACTTATCACGTCTACACTCCAATATTATTTCAGCAACCCTTAATCCCAAATTATGGCACTCCAAATCTTCCGCTTACTTGCTCCTATCTATCTCCTCTTACTCTTCGCAAAATATTTATCCTTGAAGAGTGTTAGCCAATCTCCCCTGATTATTTTATCCCCCTTAGGCGAGTAGATAAATTGTGGCGCCCTTAGCACCCCTACGATTATACTCCTGTAACCTCTTAATATTGATGAGCCAAAATAACCATTACTGAGTTCGTATAACTGGGTTAATTTATTATTACGCGCGTTCCAATTTGGATTAGGTACGTCTTCTGTGGTGCAGAAAAAATATTATGAGGTCTGGGTTCAACGGGCTGTTGTATTGTACCATCAAGGATTCCGGTTCATAGCCTCGACATATACGCTGTAGTTAATGTAGTTAATGTCCGCACTTTTAAATGTAAAAGTATTTAGGGTCATCAACATAGCGTTTTAAATATATAAATTAACTAAAAGGCATAAATTATACACACGCTTTCCATACTTAAATACAAGTAAACGTTTGAATAAAGTTCCTATCTATTGGTTGATTTTATCACTGTCATCTTATTCATCTAACATCTACATTGCCCCGCTTATATATTATACTACTTGACTATTTGCCCACTTTGACCATCAACACAATGGCCCACTATCTCTTCTTCAAAACTGACCAAGTTGGGTTGAACGCTACAAATGACTTCCTTGGAAATAACTCAAGTCTGCGGTAAAACGGATAACCGCTTGATAACCAGCGAACGGTAGACCAAACTTTACACGAACTTCAGATGCACGCTACCATAGATTAATGATCTTTTGAAATGTAGATGGATTTAGTTTTGTTGATAGAACATTAATAATATTTGAAGAAGTAAAAGTAAACTCAACGACAGCTACAAAGTATATTAAGTACAGTGAACAAGCGTACAAACAAAAAATAACAATAACTGGTTTCTAAGAATTAAATATTTGTCCACAACGTCGTTCGATACACACTAGTGTTTATTTGTGTATGTAGTACTAATAAACAAAAGAAAATAAACACAATTATATTTTCAAGTTAAATAAGTTGCCTTCAATAAATCACATTTAAAATTGACATGGCAGAAGTAAATGTCTTTCAGTTACTGCTATATAAATACTAACTTCTACATACAGAAAACGCATTACACATAGCCTACTCCGTTCAGGTTAATTCACAATACCGTGGATAAGCTTCACCATACTTAAAAGTTTCTAAAATCAGGTTCAACTGACTCCAATATCTGCTAAGCGTATGCTACACCGTAACTTTAAACATGTCTGTTACGTTTAGCTATTGAATAATAAACGTAGTGCCAGCCCGGCTACGTGACGTACCCGACACGAGACGTGACGAGCCTTCGGAGACCTCTCCCAAACACAACTCCAACACATCATGCCCGACACCAAACGAAAATGCACTTTATCATCCAAAGAATTGAGCCCATTCTTATCCGAAACTAATTCGGACTTACCATCTTTTGTTAGCGCATAAAAAGTTTTTTCAAAGCCGCGGTTTTCCCAATTTTCTGGGTAATTTTCTGTACGCTACGTCCATTGTCATTTTGAAATGTGTGGTGGAAATAGTCAAATGGGAGTCGTAATGTTAATTTATGACAATTTTAAGGGGAACATTCTTGAAGTTTGCTGTGGGTGAAAGTTTTGGAAAAACGGAAAGGATTTCCGTGATTTTAGGGTGTGTCATATATCACGTTGTATTTAGATTCATGAGGTACTTAGCTAAGCAGAATGTATGGCCCTACATTATCAACGGACGTGCCCTTACAAATTAACTTGCCACTCTGAGTATGTAAATACGGTATAATCGTATGAAGTCACCGACTAATTACTTAATTATGTAACTTCCACATCTTAAGAAAACCAAAATTAATAAACAGACTTTAAAATCTTTACACCTGCTTGCAAACTTACTGAACCACACGCTCCAATAAATAATATAAATTAATATCTGTCGAAACTTATTTAATTTTCAAGTTGGTGTATTCGACAACAATCTACCTGTCAATGTGAGTGTTTTAATTAATTTATCGAACTAAACACTCGCAATATGTAAGTTTATGGTTTAATTAGATATCATGAATATTGAACGAGGCTCTACTGGGTATGTTTTCGGTAAAGGATTAGCGGGAACATTTCTCGAAGTTTCTATACGCGGGACATATTAGTTACTGGATTCGGTAATTGCTTATTAATTAAGGGATCGGGATTTACAACAGGTTAGGTTGGTGACAAAGTTTGGTATTGAGAGTGTGTTGTATCATAATACGTCTTCGATTTCTCTTTGATATGTTGTTGATCAATATCTCGGATATAATGGCTACCATGAACAAAATTGTTTCAAGCACAACGGTTGCAGTTTCGCAAAAAAAAAATTATATGTTCGCACTCAATTTTTTCCCAAACGATAGAGCAAGTACATATATGTATCATACTTTTGAAAAACGTCTTTAAACGTCGTTAATGACTAATTCCATAAATACATAACCATTTCTCGGTATTATTTTTCTGTTCAGGAAATCAAAATCAGTTTGTTTTGCAAGCAATAAATATAAAAACAAACGGGGTAAATAAAAAATGTTAGTCATATCGTAATCTAGTTAAATGTGGCTGTAAAACTTGTTTACTTTGAGAATAACGTTTCATGGCTCCTATTGACTATTTTACTATCTAATCATTAGTTTTTTTTCTCCCTCAGAATGGGGTTTTACGACTCTATGAACGAAAAGCGTTGTATAAGATTTTGTAGGTACTAGTATATACTTAATGTATGTTGGCGTTTAGAACTTCGGACCGTTTTTTGTGGCCATGTCTCGACTGAGCCTTATCATAATATCGGAGTGTAGTATTAAAAGTATGTTATTTGCGAGAATAAATAGGATTTGTTACTTAATTTACTGTTTATTATATGTAATACCCTTCTTGTTATTGGGTGGATTAATAGAGCTGTAAAGTTATAAAGAAAGAATTACACACGTCTTGTACCTACAATTGTCTTGAATACGGATACTATTTTGGCCGAGGTTTTCATATGCAACCAATGTTGTTGTACAATCAAATCTCGTGCTCATATAATTAAATGTACCCAAATCAAATTATTTCTCTTCTCATTACTCAATACCAACATTATATTATTAAAAAACGTCGCCAACACCACGTCCCTCAAGATCAAACATATTTAAAGATAAAACACGGATTCTGTTTACTCACGAATCAAAAAACACCTCCCGGTCCAAGATGTACAACAAAGAAACGCGATTTCAAAGCAACGATAAAATATCGTCATAATAGCACGTTAAAACACAAACAATTCGCCAACATCAGGCTTTCAGTAAAACAAACATTTGTTCAAGTAATGGCTGTTACCCAAAAGGAAAATAAAATATAAATAAAATACGAGCATGTTTTCAAATGTCTGTATTCGCTCCACAAACATTGAGAAGCCCGTGAAATTATTTGGCTTCTTTATTTAAAATTTGACGTGTATTGTTTTGGTATTGGCTGTCAGTTCGATTTTATTGACAAGGCATTTTTTTTATTCATTATACTTTGGCCTTTAGCCTTTTAAGCTGATAAGTTATGGGCATGGAGGTTGTAGGTCAAAAATAAAATGTGAACAAAAGTTTATTTATCTTATAAGCTATTAAGATGTTGCCACACAAAACTCACAAATTGTGTTTTCGTAAAATATTTATTGATTGAAATAACCGTAATATTCTGTAACAGTCATGTAATTAAAGAGTAAAGAGTAGATTTTTGTTGCCTAATTTTAAGTAACCGATTAAAATTGATTAAAATGATACCTACATAACACTTAACACCTGTATTGGCACACACTTCATATGAAAATGCCTACAGCTCAAACCATCAGGATTACGGCCAAGACCGAAACGTTAGACAAATAGCGAGGTGAAGACGCCAGATGGACGGGCTTTACTTAATGGACGCGCGTTAGCTCCTGGACTATGTCGGAGAGCTCGTTTATTTCAGCTGTAGTACTGTGTATGTAGGTGGTTGTTAATATAACGTGTGGGATGTGTCATAGTTTTGAAGTAAGGTATGTTTTTTGATGAAAAGAATTGATGTAAAAGTACAGGTGTGTGTTGTATGTGGTTGATACCACAATACTTTCAGTAAGCTCTCTAGCTGGCCTAGTCACTAAAGATTAAAAATCCACGAAAACGAGCAAAATAATTAAATATGTGATCGTATAGGCTGCATTTTCCACTAGCATCTAGTTTTTATCAGTTATTTTTCATTATGTTGTAGAGGCAAAAAATCACACAAGAAATATTACTACTGCTAATCTAAGTAGGTATAATTGGATATTATCCTAAGATGCTTTACTAATAACTGATGATGATGATATAAGCCTTCAAAAATATTTTTTTTACACTCACAATAAGCACCTACCTACAATAATATTGAATAAACAATTTGAGCTGTTCTCAAAGTGTTGTAGTGAAGGCAAAGTTATGCAAACAGTAGCTTCAGGAAGCTTACATTATCGTAAGCCTCTTAGAGCGAGGCGAGTCGGCCGATGCAAATGATTCTGCCTGCATTATCAAATGCAGTTGCAGTTGGTTCAATTTCATGTTTGTATTCTATTTGCGGTTGTTTTAAAAGGTTTATAGGATTAAAGTTTGTGTGTGTGTGGCTGGAAGTCGTGTGGAAGGGCTTGGTTTTGTGGTAAATTAGGGAACTTGAGTATATTGTGTAGAAAAAAAATGTGGATTTGTTTTTTTTTTATTGTTTGAGGACCGAGACCTCTTTTCATTAATGTATTTTTTATAAAATGTAGCAATTATTCAACAGATATTTTGCTCCAATGTAATATGACGTATGTATTTTTACAGCTTAAAATGATTTGGATTTGAAACCCTGTGTTACATAAAACAGGAGATTGCAGAATTTTAGAGTATGAAACTCTAAAATCTACAATAAATTGCTTTCGTCGGACATATTTATAGTAAGGTCCGAGTTTTATAGTGTCCCTAAACTCTTATGGCTATGATAATGTTAATCACCTTCATAACATAAATACTAGGTACATTTTCAAGTGAACGAAATATTTTCAAAGTAGGTAGGCTAGATTAGAGAAATAACCTATATCTAACGGTCCGGCCGTTAATCACAGCCAAAAAAGAAGTTGAGGTAACTACCTCATTTAAAATACTTACTTACCGTATTTCTACCTAAACCAGTAGCAAAAAATCTAAAAATAAAAATGCTCAAAGCAAGCGTAGAACTAAATAAAAATACTCGCATCCTACCTGCAGTGTATTGCATTTCGATACAGATGTTAAAGTTTTGCCAACTTCCCTATATCTGTAAAGTTTTCAACTGCAGCTCAATATACTCGTATACCTGGAACTTGGACTTGAGTGGCCAATTGATATATTAGCTTGTTTTCTTATTAATTGCTTCAAAGCTCGTATATTTTCTAAGTTCTCTACTTACTAAAGATCTTAGAGTAAGTAGGGGAACCAATAAATGAGCTACTAGTCCTGGAATCAAAGCTAAGAAATGTAATCCTGGAATCTCGTTTCTGAGTATAAGCTGTAGTTTTTGAAATCGAAGAAGTGAAGTAACAGAAAATTACAGTCAAGAATTTTCGAGAATTTCCTCTGCTTGTACAACAAGTGTTTAAACAAATTACTTGAGATATTTATGTCATAATCTTTACTTACTAAAACTGACTGAAATTACTCCATTTTGGATGCTGTTAATGTGTCACTTAATCTTCCAAAAAGAGTTACAAAATTCCACACAGATACTTCAAAAACAACTATTCGCGTGTACGCCTAAAGGACGCCATTACGACACTCCTACGCATGAACTTTGGAGATTCGGCTCAAAAGACCAAAAACATTTCGCATAATCTCACATTACCAAAATAACATTCGATGTTAAACTTAACAAGTCGGTTAAGCCGCGTTTGCTGGCTCAACAATGTTTTTAACTGCCATTGTAGGAATTACGTCGTAAAACAAGATGGCGCCGTAATGGCGGCAAATTGAAATTTCGTGACAAGTGCAGATACATGGCGTGTTTGGGTGATCGTAAAAAACATAGTTGTTGTTTGGTCGCTTAATGGTAAGGTGAATTCAATGGGTTTTGTTGATAGTGGGCTACAACAATTGTTGTCAAGATACTGTAGTGTATATTCTTTGACATGATATAGCTATGATATATATTTTGGTATATGTTCTGAAGGTGGTTTTAAAAAGCTTATGTCACTTTTCTCTCGTCTGTCAGAAACACCAATTCATACGTCCACGGTACTTTTTGAAAAGTCATGGCATCTATTTCTGTTTGCCAATACATGTACACAACTATGTACCCCTAACATGTCAACGTTTAGAGATGACTTGCAAGTCAAAAATAAAAATGGTTTCCCAAACAAAAAGTGGAATGAAATCCCAAGAGCAGAAAACTGCTTCCTAGAACACAAAATGGGTTTCAAACATTCAAGGTCGAAGGTTTTAAAGTCGTAACAGCGACAAACGTGTGTTGTGTGTAGTAATATACTTTGTAGTCAAGCACGAGTCGTCGCTTTAAAGTTAAAAGGTGATTCGACACGTAAGTGCTTTTGTTAAGTTTATGTGCTGATTTTAGTGTTGCGGAACTGGAGATCAAAACTATGCTAGATGTTTTAGCTGTAAAATATAAACAGCTCTCTATGTGTCAGTTTAACTTGGATTCTTAGTTTAATTTTAAACTCAGTAGGATAAGATTGATGTATGTGACTTTTTAGGTTCAATTATATCAATTTACAAAATACAAAAATATGAAACATCTCTGCTGGATTTGTTACAGTTTTTTTCTGTAGACTTAACAATGAGGGTTTTCGATACTTTTTCTGCCGCCAGGCGGCGCTTCGTATGCGTCAGGTCCAAACAGCTGTCAAATAGTATGGAATTGTAGGGTCCGAACTTATTGTTTATTGAAATTCTGTTATATTGGAAGTGATTTATTAAGGACTACGGTCAGAATAAGGTTTCCGAACTAAAAATTGAGCTAAGAGAGAGGGTGCAAAAGTCACTGGTACTAAGGAAAAGCTTGTTGAAAAATTTGTTAACACAATATGATTTAGTTTTTTTTATTTACTCAACCTCAATAGTAAAACAATAATGCAGTGCTTTAATTATAAAATAAAAAAAACACTAAAATCGTTCACTATTCATAGTAAAGATAAGCACTTTGACAGTTACCTGGACCTGACGACTCGGTGCTGCCACCTGGTGGACGCCATTTTAGAAAACCCTCATTAATAAACTAACCTTTCACACAACATAAGAAACAGTCCTTAATCTAAAACTTGTGTGTGTGTACCACAGAAAGAGGTTATTAAAACACAAAAGTAACACCATTATAAATACACTCTAACCATAATGGTAACCAGGATTAGGTTCTCATAACTGCGGGTTTGAACGTGACTGCAATCCGGGATAGATCTCACGTCCTCATCGCAGGATGTGTCTTGTGATCTCGCTCGTTTAACTAACGGGATCATTCCGAGTGGATGGTTTCGATGCATTGTTATGAATAGACTTGAGAGTTACGGCTGTATTATGAGGTAATGTGTCTTTCAACTAGTGTTGGGAAATTATGGGTATGTTCTTTAAGTGTTTTGTTTTTTTGGTCGGTTCTTTGTTAATGAAGATAACACTTATGTGTGTGTATGTGCAGTTTGTGTTTTCTTTATGATACGGAGTCGGTGATTGCTTTGTGTTTTTAAGGGTAGTTTCAGTCATTGCTTTTTATAATAATCTTTAACTTTTACGATACCTTTGTAATGTATTTGATGTAGGTAAATGGTATACCGTATACTTACATATGTACTTCATATTATAAGGCTGCGTAGCAACACAGATAGAATAAGAAGAACCAAACAATAACAAAAAATATATTATACTACAATATCACATATTCACACATCACCAAACTTTAACAAAGGCAAGAACCCACCAAAAAAAAGAAAAAGTACCCTTCGGCTCATAAAAAATGCCCCTAGAAGTCCAATTATAAGGCACATAAACTTGAGGGTACATTAACAATACATTCGGAGGTATAACAGTTAGTTTATGAAGTTGCAAGACTACCCGCAAATGCTTCGGCACGTGAGTCTATTGCTAATGGGGGAAAATGCCCCGATCTATACGGTTACGATTATGGGAACTTATTTTAATTGGTACTAATGGGTAGTAAAAGGTTTTTTTAGTTGGTTCTTTATGGGGTTGTTGGGTTTTAATGATTTGGGTTATAGAGAGGTGTAGTAAAATGTGAAATATTTTGGAGGGATCCATTATAATATACATACATACATGGTTGAACGATATACATACTTAAGGACATTTTATTTTCGGAACAAAAAAAAATACTATGACTTACTTCAGGAAACATATTTTTAAACATTTTTTCTGTGTGATCAACAAAAAAAAACGGGTTCAAAAAATATGAAACAAAAAAATCACTAATACCAAACACAGCTTCGTAATAAGAAAGATGTCGCAAAAAATGTCAGGATAAAATTTCACATCTTGAAACGTCTACAAGCCTATCTTGAACTTTTTCAAGCCCGGAGCGGTCCAGCGGAGGCAATTTGAGCGAGATTAAATCCCGAACGCTTCCGAGCGTGCCCGAATGAGCTCGGCCCACCCGAGCGATTTGTTCTGTCTTTAAATTCCACCACTTACCTTTATTCATAACGTGATATTGGTTCGGCTCGGAATTCGGTATCTCTTCGGGAATAATTTGAATTTGGAATAAGAATTTTTGAAATTGGAATCGGGGGGTTTTGCTTCGGATTTTATGGAGTGTTTCGATTTTCTTGGTTGTAAGAAGATGCGTTTGAATAAGATTGTAACTGAATTTTCTGTTGTCTATGCATGGAATGCAGAATGATCAAGAGTTTAATGTAATAGTTCTAGTTATTTTGATTGTGTTGTTATCTTTAGACGATTATATGAATGTTAAAAAAAAATGACCATAAAGACACATACTTTTCACATAACAACAAACTTCACTAAAATAAAAGTTCTTTAACCCCAAACGCAACTCATACATCTTACCACTAACTTGAAATTGTTCATCAAAACTTCTTAAGCCCAAATCCCTTTCTCTACATTCCGATGACCACCGACTCTACATAACCAAGTTCGTAACTCTATATCCTAGGACATTTATAATCTACCGCAGTAGCCTTTATTAAGACCCTCGTGGTATGTAGAGCGAGTACAAAGGGACCTTTGAGTGGCAACTCTACAATGTAGAGGTAGGCTCTACATGTAGAGCTCAGGTTTTCTAAGAATTTGTGCTGAAATGTGTTTTAAAATATGTTGCGGTTTGAGTTTGAGTTTTGTTGTAGGATTTGAGTTGGTTGATGATTTAGGTTGGTGTATGATGAAGCAAAATTGAAGAAATAACGTTTTTTGAACCATCAAAAATGAAGGCATTTCGAAATTTTGTTTACACCTGTGAGATATTATGTCATATAACTAGAAGAGAAAGAAATAATGAATTATATTTTAGGGTACAAGTTTTAACATACATTAAAAAAAAATTGATTCTATTACATAAAACCAAAGCCATTACCGCCGATCTGAACATTTTACACACTGCGTCTATACCAACACCAACACATTCCAAAACAAACAAAAAAAAGAAACGCGTCGTACACAAAATTACAGTTTACGAAGACCGTTAGTCAAGCTGCGATGTTATCACCATCCGTAATAAATAAAATACCTTTTTGTATAAAATTATAATTTCATTTAAACGCAGCGGTTTGTAATTGGCGAGCTCCGTAAACGCTCCCCCTTTTTTATCTGTGGAACTGAATATTATCTGTGGAGGTAAAACGTTGACAGCCTTATTGTCATTTGTTGGCAATGAAAATGTATTTAAAATTATGGTTATTTTTAGTAGAAGGATATTCAGTAATTCTGTTATGGATTAATTTCTCAATATGTAAATATTTCTTACAACCATTGTCTTCGATGTCTAGACATTTTAAAAATGTTTTCCTTATTGGATATTGTTCCGTTAGAAGCTGTGAGTTTAAAAATATATATTCATTGACAAAATTATAACACCCACGTCTTCTATAAATAATTTCCAATAAAATATTTTACTACATTTAACATTACTTGATTTATTTACAGCACGTGAGTATTTCCAAAAATACGTTTGAGCAAAACTGTTGGCATTTCCTTCAAAGGTTCATTTTGTGAAAATGTCGAAACATTTACTGTAAAAACAATACCTGAAAAATCAACACCATTTTGTATTACACAAATAGAAAAACTCAATTCAAATAAATGTTTCTTCTTTTCAGGTAAGAACGGTCATTGACCTTAAAAACTCATCCACACGTAGATAAGGAAGGAAGAATATGAAGAAGGGAAAATGGAGAATTTGAGAAGAATTCAGTATTTCAGTTTTAGAATTCCTACGCTTTACCGTTGCCAAGCTGTTGGGCAAAGCGTTTGGATTCTAAAACGAAATAACTGTACTTTCATCTGAAGATGGCTACGGGTGCCTACGAGCTACGAGCTACGCGCTACGAAGTGCTACGAAGATTGTATGTTGGTGAGATGAATATTTGAAAAGATAAGTGTTTTTACCATTATTTTATAGTATAGGCTTGTATGTAAAAATCTGCAAAATTAAAATAATATAAAATCATTGTAAATTATCGTACGTAAAATCAACACGTCAAAATAATGAAACCCAACTTCACCACGTAATTTCAATAACGCAATCCTATTCCTTTTAACTTTCATTACTATAAAATCCTGAACTATTGGCACAAAAAGCGCACTAAAAGGACGCACAATAAAATCCTTTCCACTTGGCTGTAAAAAGAAATATACATACAAAACCAAATCAGCAAACACGAGAGTAAATCTTTAGAGCGAGGGACATAAAACTGTGTATCGTTGTAACGAGAGAAGAACTCACTTGTGAAGTGAGAAAGAAGTGAGAACTACTGCAACTATCTTCATAAAAAAATAATGATATATGCTCAAGGCAAATAACGAACTTATGAATTCAAAATTGATGTCTTAATTTGGCTTACTATATAAAAAATAACTTTCAAATTATGATATAAAAGTGTGAGAATATAAGTTATTATCCAGATAGAAAATTTATAGGTTAAAGTTATGCTAAATAGTATGGCAGTATTAGGTAATTATTCTAGACATGCCTTCTTTTAAATTAACGACAACTATACGTTTCTTGTAGTTTAAACTGCGATATCTCAAACACAACTATAATATAAATATTAATTTGAAAACCCCAAAAATACTAAATAGACATAGACTAAACATATTAAGACGATTCCCAAACTATCCATTATTTAATACTTTCAACAATGCGATAAAAAGTCGGCCAAATACCCCAGCTTCTACCAAAAGTTTAAATCTCTATCTAATCCAATAAACGATAAAATAGTAGGAGACCACGAATAATCGCCCCGGTTTCAACTTAATGCATTTAAATTTCTTTCAGGGAAACTCACACAGCAAACTTTTAGTCGGCCGATATTTTGTTTGACCTCGCACATTACAAAGATAAGGGTTCAATCGGTATTAGATCATCTGAAAAGTAATTGGAATCAAGAGAAAAAAAATGCCAACCATGCGAAGTAAAATAGCAAAATTTTATTTTATAATAGTCATTAAAGCCACACAATTATGTTTTATAAAGGTCATATAAATGTTCAATAAGACTGCGTTTGAGTGCAAATTATAAGATTTGTAATGATTGAATGATTGTATAATTATCATATAATAGGCTTATTCCCCTAGCTCACCATACAAAGGCTATTTGGCTATCGGGTCAAACATCGGCTGACTATTTTGTCTTCAGTTTGCGGTTACTCTCAGAGCCGAACGTTTTCGAAATAAACTGCTTCGGTTATAAAATGGCCTGTTCACTGTAGTGTTTCGAATGAGTTCCATTCTATTTTGTTATTGAGTCTGTGGTAATGGGCACATGGGTTTTTATTGCGTCTTGTGAATGGGTCGCGGTTATGCGACCTTTGTTGCTATGCCTTTGAATGGGCAGTCTTAGATTTCGGAGTTAGTGAGAAATGAGTTTGTTTTATGGGGTTTGACAAAATGTTGTCTATTTGTCTTGGTCGTAATAAAAAATAGCACTAAGACAAAATTACTAATATTTTCATCACAAACATCTTAATTCTTATTGCAGAATTAGGATGTTTGTGATGAAAATATTAGTAATTTTGTCGTAGTGCTATTTTTTATTACGACAGACAGTTTCTATTATTTCACGATTTAAAAATGGCGTCCAGACCAATTGTCGGCTACGGGGGCTTTTCTCTCTAAGGAGATCAGCCATCTGGGCAGATTACAGTGCAGAAGCATTTGCGCAGACTCAGGTGCATTTCATGAGGTGATTGGCAAACAGAAAATAGCAGAGTCTTCTTCTTAAATATCCATATACTAAAATACTATATCCAAACTTAAAAACATAGCTGCCTTAATTAAAAAAAAAAAAAACAAAACAATAAAACGAACAACAAAATCTAGCAACTTCATAACACAATTACGAACAATCTTGGCACTGCACTTAATTCATGAATACAAAAGAAAAGTCGAAGTATTTCACAGGGCGCCACAGAGTAACTAATTAACGTCACTAAATGAACCTAGTACAGTATAATTCATTTTATTTTAGCTTGGTACACTGGTCTTATCTGAGACGAAAGGGATCGGGATTTTAGAGTCTGTGGTTACTTTAAATTTTATGTTTTAGGATGAAGCTGGTTTTGAATTTTGATAGATTGGTGTTTATCAAAATTCATGAGGTTGTTTGCAAAATACAGTCTTGTTTTCGTCAATTGACATAATTTGTAGATAAAAAGTACAATATTGGTACTGAGACTCTGGTCTGCAGTTTTGTTACAAATGTTTGATTATGTGTTGGTTGCTTGTGCAATTTTCGGGGATTTAATTTTAAATATTAAAATCATTGTTCTTTATGAACATTTAAGATACTAAAATTGACTTTATAGAACAACTTAAATAATCCAAATATCCAGCGATAACAAACCAGTTTCCTTAAAAAATGAACTCTTTGTAAGTCCCACTAATAATAATTCAAAGCAATATGAATAGACAATTCATAGTATTGAACAAAACAATTGCATCGCAATGTTCCCAGCGTCCCGAACGATCATAATCCCTTCTGATTGAAGGATCATGCCGCTTACCGCGGATGAACTGGGATCATAGCAGATAACGAATATCATTTTGAAAATGTTGCTAGTGTTGTTTATTTGTTTCTTTTTTTATTAGTTCTGGTAATACTGTAGAGTTGTTTGTTAGAGATGCTAAATACATGACTTAAAGAGATGTGATGTACCCTGTAAAGGACAGGTGGTATCCACTCTTGATGGACTTCCTCAGTAACTGTTTAAAGTGACAAATTAGTGAAATTTTCTCTCTATTGAATATAATTGATATGGATGGTAAACTATCTGGTATATCTGTCATGACCATCGATGTAAATGAAAACATTTTATATATTTGCTCTATAACTTTGTGTCGCTTCGCCCTCAAATGAAAGTCACTAAAATAAATTCAAAAAATAATAACAGTATAAATTATATTCTCCTCACGAAAACCAAAATCATAACCACTAATCCTTATAATTCGAACATTATTTAAGAAATTGTGTTTTAATCTAAATCATTTATCAATTTATTACACCGAAATGATGTTATAGGCAATAAAAAGGATACCGTTCCGTCTATCTGTCGATCATAAAATTTAAAAGAGATATTAAGAGGGCCAGTAAAGTTTATTTCATATAACTTGGAGGGGCGGGAGCTGAGTATTTTTACGTTTATCATCATCAATGTTTATAGAGGTTTACTTAACATGTAGGCTGTATCTTGTGATGAGTGGTAGTTCATTGATCTTGGGAATTCGTAGTTCCGGGGCTGCGGGGTTCGAAAGAGTGATCGCGTCCCTGGTACATAAAGGGTTTAAGAATGAACATTGAACATGGTGGGTTTTAGTCAGTAAGTCGGATGCTCCCTCAGTCGGATATTGTACCCCCAGTGGGATCCCATTTGATGATTTCACATAAAAAAAAATAGTTCGTAGACTTTATAATTTCATAAAAATTGATTACCGCTGCGTTTTTTACGCAGAAGTGCGCGGTTTCACTTGTCATCGATGGAACCTACAGTTGTTTGCTGTCGCACGACACCATTCATAAGACCCGCTTGGAAAAACCGAACAGAAAATCCGTTAGTATGGAAGCACTGTATCTAGGACAATACATATTCATAAATATCTTAGGTCTTGTCCATAAATTCTTATATCTTATAATTATCCTTAAACAGGTTAACCCAGAGTTATGAAACATTAGTGATTAGTGGAACGCCATAAAACATTTAACCATATACCCTTGAAGGGTTAAAGAGGGTATAGTCACTCCTTCCTTGGCTGTCAGTCTCATTGTAATACTCTCACTGAGATTTAGACATGAGTGGCACGTTTTAGTGACATGAAGTACCATTAAGACAAGGTTAGCCTTGATTGGGTGTCAATTGCGGAGAATTTGGAGGTAGTAATTGATAGTTATGATAATTGTTATTTTAGTCGTGCAATAATGAAGAAAGGCGCTTTATAAAATAGGTAAACTGAAAACTTATATGACAACCTACTATTGAAATAATTTTGAAGGGTTTCGGTAACCTTGTTTTCGTATAGGTAACGGTTTTCCTCTTTAGGCATATATTTGTCTAGATTTTAGTTTAGAGCCTCTGAAATGTGACTCTATGGTCTCAAAAAACAGTCTTCGTTTTCTAAAAAAAAAGAAGGTGAAGAACGAATGAGAAGACATAATTCAAAGTTAAGACTAGCGTTCACAAGCGATTAAGGCTATAACACAAAAATAAAGCTAGTTGGCAGTCGTTTTGTTGCAAGCATTTTGGCGCATATTAAATGCTGTTTACGACCGTGTTATATGCTATTTTAATGTTTTTACGAGTTCCAGCTCCGATGGTGTGCACCGGCTTAATGACTTCGTAGGTTTGTCGTCTACTTTTGTTGAATTTTGATTTTTATTACTGTTTATAGCCTTTTGGCAATCGTGGGAAAAGTAAAATGGAGCTTTGTTTTTTGTAATGTTCTGTTTTCTTCAGTTATGAAAGCTCGAGTCAGGGGAAATTCAGAAGAACTTGTTTATTTCATAATTTTCTGAAAATATTGACTTCTTACATTTAGGTCCCTGTTTCTTCGTGATTCGTAGATTTCGGGTAGTTCGATAGATTTTTTTAACATCACATTTGCATATGAGTAAGATCATTTAGTGATAAAAATAAAATGTACAAGAAATAAATTGATTTAGTCTTTACTTTAAAATTATTTGGTCCTTTGAGACATAAAACTGCTAGACAAAATGCAAGCTACTTATTTACTAGGTACGTAAGGGGTATAAACTAAAAAGCTTTTAATAAAATAAAGATTCGTTATTAATTACACTTTATGACTTAACTTTGCCACTAAATTTTAATCAAAAAACCTCGTTTGCATAAGAAAAGGAGCCACACAAAATCTTTTGACAAGAAATTTTATTTTCAGTTTCCGAAGACATTTTAACACAGTTTACAGCAGTCTTCTGATTGGTGGGAGCTGGCACTCTGCCAGACCCCTTTGTACTAGTGGATTGAAACTTTTCACTAACCTCCGAGCTGCCGATGATATCTACTTGCTCTTTTTTAGATAAAAACTTAGGAGGTGTAGATACTTAAGACTTTAAAATGTAGGCTGAAAAAGTACTGGAGGGAGAAGATTATTTATGATGATTGAATATACCTACCTACTAATAAGTATGTATGTGTAGATAATATATAACTAAAATTATAACGTATTTTCTTAGGATACTCATTTTATATCGATATGAGAGAAGACCCTAACAAAATAAAATTAACAAGGGGAAAATACATTACCAAAATATCGAAGGAAATATCGGCAAAATATTTACATAATTGAATAAAAATTACTTCAAAAAGCTGATCTCCAGTTTCATTGCCCATTAAAACCAAAAAAGGGTATTCAAATATTTATAATTTTTGTGGCTTCAAACATTCGATCATTATGGATCGTATTGCGAGGCCATAGAAGTGGTTTTGCTTTGGCAAGGCCGTGGTTCTACATAATTAATTTGTTCTGAGGTTTATTATTAGATACGGTTATGGATTGAACGGTTTTTGCTTGTTTTTATAATCATCTTGGCATTAACAGTGAAAATTATGAGTTTATCAATTGGTTAACTTTATCAAAAATAGTGGATATACAGCCTTTGTTTGTTATGAAAATCAAATGACAACCTTGATTTGAGTCTTAAAAAATGTTTGGGCTTAATAAATACCTGCTATTATCAAAATCATGTTCTTATGTTCTTTTATGAAATAACCAGATACAGTCCAACCCTCTCAGACCACTTCAGAATCAAATAACCCTTCTTCTAAACCCCGCACCAAATTGTCAAAGAGATTCATATTTACTACGTGACTCTTTACGAAATATTGCTTCAAGAGCACATTATATAACACACATATATTATATATAGTGTGTATTATAATATGATATATTCGTCATTATATTATATCGCATGTACCATCTTTGTTAAAGCTTATAGTCTCTCCCCACAGTAAATTGGGCGGAGTAACTCAATTCTGCCGCGTCTTTGAAATAATTTGAGGCAATAACGATAGGAGGGGGTCATAAGTACCTCTGAGGTATCAATCAGGATATTTGGGTCGATGTTGCGTGAATAATTCCTATATAGTTGACCCTTATAATGCGATATTGTTTAGAGTTAAGTAGGCGTGCTCTCGTTTGATATTTATGAGCTGTTATTGAGAATTTCAGGACTTTAAATATTACAATGTTTCTAGTACCAAAAATCAGGTTCAGTTATGAATATTCAAATATTCGTCCACGTGTAAGAACGAGTACGTGAGGGCTCAGTGGTCAAAGCACTGATTTGGCTTTGTTAAATTTGTTTCATTATGGCAGTCCCTTATATGTCAAAGGAAATTATTGGGAAACAAACCCGTCTTAAAACCTGGAATATATTGATATTGGTGGCCTTTTTGAGTCCTCAGTTAACTCAAAATTTACAACAAAAAGAACATTTATATATGTACTTTAATAATTTATTAGAAGTAATGCACACAGATCCGAGTTCATATGCAAGGTCAACAAAATACAACAAAAGCAAGAATCGGAAACAGCTCTAAATAATTACAACAAAAAAAGTAACAATCGACCTTTTCATCGTAATGACTCGATCGAGTTGAATTACTGTTTCGTATTCACTGTAACGCAACATCGGATGACGTCATCTATTTAATACCTCTCTATCTCTCATTTGCGAACACATTAACTGGGTAAAAAATATACCGTATTCGCAATAGAATGTAGACTCAATGCGTGTGGGAATACGGTCTGTTTTGCTTTACATGGTAAATAAACAAGAGATGGTAAGGGAAAATCTATGAACCCCTTTTTGTATGGTATACTCTGTAATACGTATATAAGTACGTCCTTTAGGAGCCCATGAGAAAGTAATGGGGAATTGATTCGGTATGCTATGAGCCTTTGCATGTTTAGATTATATTCTTGGGACAAGGTATAAGAATATTATTAAAGTTAATTTGTACGAATCGGTTATTAAATTGGCATTTATTTACTTTTCAGATTGAATCCTTCAGATGTATTCTCATTTATTGATTAGTGAAGAATATTGATGTTAAGTTAGGTAAGTAGTGTATTATTAACGCATGAGGCATAATAGTTCATAATTTCGAATATTTTTTTATTCCAGAAGCTATTTTTACTTAATTACTCTTCAAAATTTCAAATCACAAACTGGTCAAACAAACCACATGCGGCTGAATACTTATGCAACAGAACGGACATTTTAGTGTCCTAAAAAATATTTCCCGTTTTCATCCCTGAGGCGGCATGGCAACCCGTTATGCAGTTCCAACGTTTTTCAATTATGGCCGACCAAAAGACCAAAAAATATTTGGCCATTATAACGAACAGTCTCCTTGCCTAATGAGCCTCGTTAACATTTACCACTAATCTCAGCTTATTCTAAAAGGTTTTTTCTTCCAAATCCATATTTTGAAATTTAAAACTTCGTACCATATAATAAGGTTGATTATTGCTAAGCTGCATTGCGACATAGTTTGCATTTTGCATCGTTGAAAATATGACATCTGGTGAATTTATGATGTACTAATTAGCAGAACAAAGTAGGTTTGCTGTTTCACATGACTATGTAATAGCACATTATGAAAACATATCCGTGATATGCTTCATTAAGTAGAAGCGTACTTATTCACGGCTTTACATATTTTACAGCAGTTGCATAAAGCAAATAATCCAGGAAGTTATTATTCACAAACAAAAAAAGACACGTGTTTGTTTTGGTCAATATAGTCCTCACAGTAACATTGTATATTCCAAATCTCCAAAAGAAAGCAATACAAGACATTTCACAATTATATTGTCATCAATTCAAGACCCAAAACAGTATGAAAATTAATTACATCTTACAACAAACAACCTCTAAATAATATTATCCGAAAATTTCATAATATCATGAGCTGATGCCATTCACAGGCCGGTCAGGCACATAAAGGCCCAACTATTTCATGCTGCTTACCAGCGTTTTGAGTTCTTGAGGCTGCGAGCACGTTGCGGGTAGGTCCACAAAAGCCCTCTCGAAACGAAACGGGGTCTGGCTCCCCGCCAGCAGCGCTTTTCTTGTATCAATTTGAAATTTTCCCATGCAGAGTTGTTTGTTTTGAGAAAGTGTGCTGACTGAGTTCGATATGTGTAGTGTTGAATGCTGAATCCCCAGTTCCCAGTTTGCAAGTGATTTTGTTGAGGTGTCGCTCGGTAATAAAAGATGTTACGTTGAACTGCATGGTAGCTGAAAATCTTTTTGAACGGTGAAAATTTCAAATGCAGTTTGCACGTGCTGTCAGAAATTACAAAGCGTATAAAATGTAAAGGTTGGCGGATTAAAAGTTTTCTTGTATTATACAATTTACAATACAATTTTAGGTTTTCAGTACAAATCGGCAATTTCATACTTTAACCCCTATTATATCGGGACACCTTTTCACACACGGTCGGTTAGCCCCATGGTAAGTTATTAATTAACTTGTGTTATGGGTGCTAACACAACTGATAAACTACATATAGCTACATATATAAATATTTATAAATACATATTGTAACACCCAGACCACGGCTAACAAGCATGCTCATCACACAAATGTCGACCGAGCCGGGAATCGAACCCGGGACCTTAGGTTCGGCAGTCCGGCATGGTGACCATTGCGCCATCGAGGTCGTTGTATTATACAATTCTTCTGTTAGACAGATTTGTTGAATGTTGTATTTCGAGTTGCGAGTTGTTAAGTGCTTTAGTGCGGGATTGAAGTGTTAGACCGCGATATAATGACTTATGATAGTGCGGTAAGAATTTCCTAACATTGCGACTAATCATGTGGATTAGAATCGAATAAAATTCTTATTAAAAGAAAATTGCCAATAAATAACTCTTTGAAGTATAACCAACATTTGTGAATTTCGTGTACACTCGATTCTTAAGAGATATCAGTACCTAAAACTACTTTGAAAAGTTAATTATGTTGAGTAAATACTTACAGCCTTACTTATAAAAATCAACTAATCATCTTCTAATCATTGTTTTAACTAATTACTACTTAAAGCCTTAAGTAGTGATTAAATTATTTTGTCCTATAAACGTTGCTTAAGCATGTCTTAAGTAATGAACAGATAATGACATAAAAACATACTAATTTCTCAACACTACCGGAATGTTGGTAGCTTAAAAAAATATTTGTCATGAAAACGTTGTGTAATGGCAACAATGGCATCCGTAAAATATAAAATTAAAAAGTTGAGCTGTCAATAAACCGGAAATGAAAAATCAGCTGATAAGAATCCAGCCATTTTGCTAATTAGCGGGTTAAACAAGGGTGTGAGGCTACTTAATTTGACAGCTCATTTAAGACATTGCTAAGAAAATGATTTATTTCAGCCACGTATATAAGTAAGATTTTTTCTTAAACACCCCTTAAGTATAACTTATTATTTAATTCACGTTTCTAAGTAAGACTGTTTAATAGCAATATCCGAAATTGAGACAAACCTTAATAAACAAAAGTATAGAATCCCCGGAGGCCAAAATACTAGCATGGATAGAACATAAAATGTCTATGACTGTGACTAGAGATATTTCACCAGATTTCTGTATATTTGCCAGTCGTATAGGATTTCATCAGACCGTAAAACAGAGTGCGTACCACACTATATGGATGAATTCTCGTGCAAGAATTGTACTAGGCTCTTTTAGCATTCTTTACGGTCATTTAGCTTTCTCTGTAGCAAAATCACAGAATATTGATGTAGCAAAATAACATAATAAACTACTTGAATCATGTTGTTATTTATGTAGGCCAAAATCCACAAGGTGGTGCGAAAGGTGATGTCAATCCGTAATATCTACATTTTTTATGCTTAGAGGCACACCCATGAATGTTCCGCAATTTTTTAGAATTTCAACAATAACTGTATTTTTTTAAACAAATTCACGTCACGGACAGGCTTAAATTCGGCGTGACATATAAACAAAATTAACAGCAACATTCAGAGAACTTGTTTACACCGAACACAATAAATTTGACACAAGCATTGGCCCAATAAAGTGTGTCACTAGTGTTGTGTTCATTTCCCGGAGTTTTGAAGTTTAGTTTATACCGGGAGTTGTGTTTTGCTGTGTAAGAAGTAAAGTAACCTACCATTTGCCATAAATAGAGATTTCACGATATATCTTAAATATTATTTGGCAATTCGAAAGGTTTGACCATAGTCCAAACAAAGTTTACTCAAAAGTATTTTTCAATCATCATTGTAACTTCACTGAAGCTATCGTTTCCTATTATCATCTGCCTAGCCTTTTCCCAGTTACATTGGGGTTAGCTTCCAGTCTGCTGACAATCTATTTGGCACCTTTAACATCATTTTTTAAATAATTATTTAGCACTTTAAAAAAACATTTTTTCAAATTCCAATTCCACAATTTTTGCACCTCACCTGTAACTTTTACAAGTACACGTTCACATCTTATTCGGGATTCAAGTGGCATACTCCAGGGCGTTATTCTTCAATCGATCGATAGCTCGCTACAAATTGTTGGTGATAAATCGTATCCCTTTCCTTTAAGTGAAAAGCGTTCTAGCCATGCTGTAATCAATTGGTCGACGTTGTTTTTCCTACGAAATGTGCGCAGAATAAATTAAAGTGGTTTCGTATAGGATGCTTTGTGATTCGGTGAATTAATTTTATTTAAAAGGCATGTTTTTGTGACCTAGATTATTACTGGTTAGATTGTGAATGTGATGATAGGTATAGATTTTTACAAGACATTGACTGTGCATGCTAGGAAAGGATTTTCTATTCAATCTGTTATATGTCTACTATTCTGAAACTACCAAGATATAGTTTCAGCATTCGACATTCACTGTAGGCGGTTATACTGTTGACTATGTGTTATTAGATACAGTTAGAAACTACCGGCTTGGCTTATATTTTGCAATTACATACAAAAATATCCACAAGAATTTTAGTTTTTATTACAATAGCCAAATAACACAAGACGACGTTCAACTTACATTAACATCATTTCCACTACAAATACTATCTCATGTGCCATAATGAAGAAACCGATGGCATGTACGACCAATATAACTGGACCCCTCAAACATAGTAGCCGAGCTTCTTAACCCCACGTGGTTACCCATCAAAGGGGGGTGAGGGAGGTCAAGTTACCTGGTCTCCGAACACAATACATTCCGAATAAAAGTATAATATATCTAGAGCAGTTGGCCAGCCTACCATTTTTTTCTCTCGTTGCCCCGAGAAAAATGTCCCCTATTAATACGAATGAGATATGATCCGACGAAATGGTTTATTTTACCTCCGTATGTCGTTTATTTTTAGGTGTTTTGTACTAGATTTGTGGGACTGAAATTCCACTAGGGTAAGTGCTTTTTGGCAAAAATTTGCAAAATATTATTGCTATTAATATCATAAGTCTTCTTATGCCTTACTGCAGGGTATAGACCTCTTAACGTTAATCACCATGCTTGCTCAAATCAGATTTTCGATTTACACTTTTATTCAACCATTAGTATACAAGATACACTCAGGATTTCATACAACTTAGAGTAGTTAGGTTAACTTAAAATCGGACTCACACTTGAGAGTCCATAGCTTGAACCAGTATGTCACCACGATTTATAAAATACATATATATATATTCTTAAAAGACAGATCAGAAGGGGTAGACAAACATTAAAAACACATAATTCATAGACATACAACCGTGCAAGTTTTATTGCTTACGAACATTACTTTTATAAATGATTTAACGATATCAAAACGAAGTTATTAAAAATACAGCATTCAAGATAATTTGGAAATCATGTCAATTCTGAAGGTCTGTCATCGCAGTCGACGTCTTAACTTCTTCTTCTTGCCAGCCTGCTCGGTGCAGGATGGGCGCAAGGAGGATTGACATCTAAAACGGCCGTTCCTGACGGCGTGGCGTCCTCGACCGCATCTTCATCCACGTCGTTGACTGCACCTTCATCCACGCTTTCACCATCATTCGCGTCATTAGCCTCAGGTCTATCTTCCCCAAGGGAACCAGCATGAGGTTGCTCGTATTCTGAAACATATGTGGGAAACATATCAATATTCTGCCCGGCGTCGTGAATAAGACTGAAGCATACATCTTGAAGAAAATAAAATAAAACTTCCTTTTACTTTTATTTGTTACTCGTACGTACCATGGGCGCATGTGTGCACTTCAAGCGCCCACAGACAAAAATGTATAAAAATTATTAAAACAAAAAGAAAAAGTAGCTTCAGACTTATCACGGATGGAAAAATGTGATTCAGTGCATAGTGAATGACAGAATCCGGATTTCCATCACTCCCCATACACTGCCGGGTGACAGAGGCTCAACCAACGTTTGCATATCATTGATGACAGAGGCTCAACCAAGGTTTGCGTGCCATTGGAGACAGAGGCTCAACCAAAGTTTGCGTGTCATTGGAGACAGAGGCACAACCAAAGTTTGCGTGTCATTGGAGACAGAGGCTCAACAAAGGTTTGCGTGTCATTCGTGATAGAGGCTCAACGTCATAAAGGTTTGCATGTCATTTGACGCCTTCATAGCATAGGCGCGCAATTAAGCCGTTTAGGTTGCATACTATGACGACGTGAAACAGAGACCCATACCGTCGTATGTTCTCTCAGCGGCCTCCAGGGTAACACCGCCACGGTATAAACAGAGACCCGTACATTCATACGTTCTCAAAGTGGTCTAGACAACTAGCACCACCAGTGTGTCAAAGTCAAAATCAAAGAAAAGACCATTTCCTAGCTAAAATCACAGTCAAGGTCAAAATCAGTCATTGAAAGTAGGTCCAATTAGATCAACACATCAATATTCATGCACCCTTTCATGGCACGCACACAGAGACTCATGTACATTCGAACGTCCTCAAAGTCCTTGTCCTTGTCAAATTGCCTCGCAGCTCTCAAAGAAAGCTGAGGAGGTGTCCACTTGCTTCGCCACAGCGGAAGCAGTGGCGTTCTAATAAACTTTTATGAGGGGTGCATTTCGCTCGGCCACTGCTGACCATGCATTTGAACGATTTAAGTTTTCAAAGAAATAAATCTATGACTTAATTATAACTTTGACATCATCATCATCATCATCATCATCATCATCATCATCATTGGCCACAGAGCATCTTGGTCAGATGATTGTGGCAGTGCTTGTCTATGCGGTTATTAGTGCTGCAAGCACTTTCTTTTATGGCTAAATAAGCTAATAGCTGCACGACACACATGTATAACTTTGACACATAAAATCAAAATAGTAATCCAAAATATCATCGTTACTCATCGTTAATCACGTGCCAAGAAACATAAGTAATCAACGGTTGAAATGGACACGTATGCAGTTTTAATCATCTTTTATAAAATAATGGTAAAAGGTCATGATGGGCAAATTGAAAGTATATAAGATCAGACTTCCCTTAAGACTCCATATAAGGTTATTTCAATTGACGTTGCCACCTTACAACACCATGACGACCACCAACAAGGAATTAGCCTGCAATATTGGGCCGCGCCGACACGGCCATTCTGCGCTTTACACGTCCTCGTGTAAGTAGGTACACTGTAACAGAAATAATACCAAGGAATATCTTTTCGTTCGGTCACTTCTGACCATAACAAAATATCGATTGGTTGATAGTCCCCAACAGTTCCCCATTCTGTGGACACACTAGAACAAACAAACGAGTACGTTTCCAGTTGTTCGAAAGAACCGTAAACACACGGTATTCACTAAGTAGTCAGCAAAAACGTAACTCTAAAGGTCGGACGTAGCGAGATATATCTTTAAAGCCACACAGGCACTCTTCGTCGCTTAACTACTAGTAACACTTGCAACTAACAGTAGTTTTCGCATGGGTACTTGCTGCTGAGCATTGATCCAATGTAACGCACAATATTTACCAGTGCCAGTACGAGCCACACGAGGAATTACGAGGACTTAACTACCAGGCCTACCTAAAACTTAGTGAATTTTAACTTAGTCTGTTCCATAATTGAGCTCGGCTCAATAAGTCTTATTCGTAAATGCATTATTATGTGACGTCATCTCACGGGTATCACAATTCAAATACTTATTTCAGCTAAGAGAAAAATTGTCTCGGATGTATGACTGAATAGCGTCTAAACCAGTTGCTGGTCATAACAGCGATTCTCTCTAAGTTGATCAGCCAGCTGCGCAGGGCACACTATAGCTCACAAGCATTTGGGCAGACACAGATGCACTGTTACTCTCATATTTCGTTGAGACGGTAATCCAATACAACCGGAGAGATATCAAGCGCATGATCAACATTTATAAACTCACTGATGGATAGGTGTCTATCACGAACTTATAGATTTCGGGCTACTTTTGGGAGTTCTCTAAACCCACAAAGTGATTTCCGCCCGACCCGGGGATCGAACCCGAAACTGGACAGCAGTCGTGCTGTGCGTCTGCCAGACCAATGAGGCCAATGCGAACTCAACTTGAGAACCACATGGAAAATAAAACAGATCACCTGATCGCCTGAATGCATGATATACCAGGCATACTATCCACTCGCTCTCATCATTCGAGCAATGTCGTGCGATGTGCTGACCGTCGGCACTCCGTAAAGCATGCAGGAATAAAGCAAGCGCAAGAAGTGTGAAACTGCAGCACATACGTCGTCAAATTATGTGCTTCTCACGTAGTAAATCTCATTGTGTTTTCTGGTTTCAGTTTATCTCCGATATCTGTAGACAGAAGGTTAAAGAAGTACGCTTTGGGCCAGATTCAGGCATCTGAGTACTTAAACATGAATTGACGAACTCTCATGCATTATTAGTAAGGAGTATAAGGGAACATAATCATTTTAATAAGAAAGCGAAAACTAAGGTGTCATTGTTAGTCAGGCTTCCAGATTATTAAGAATCATTGCCATTTACTAGGAGTAGTCATTTGAATTAATGCCTTCCTCTAAACAAATCTTACATTAATGCTGTCTTCCATGCCTCAGCTATCAGTCCTCCAAACCTTCCAGAGACTTTCCCAGGAGGCATCAGAGCAAGAGTATTACAAATATGAAACAGCTCTATACTCAATACTCAATTCTTTAATGCACACCGTAATGTTTACAGTTGTTGTTCTATAGGTAATTTATGTCACAATTATGGACCCTGTCGGGCACATACAATAGTAGGAGAGAGGAGGAAGCGTACTGAGTGTTTAATGCTAGCTCTATTCCCGGTCGCCGCGATGCCAATGCAAAGGCCTTACAGGGGTATATTCCGAGTCACTCCTTAATTAAACGTAGGTACACCAAAACATAATGTAAAGTAGATTTATGAGGTTAAATGTTAATAAAGTAAAAACTCGTAACAATTAGTAGTTGGTAACGTACTGGACGTGAGACTTATAAATTTGCTAGAAAATTAAGCTCCCAATTTCAATATTCCAGAATTCGCGCAACTTAGTGCACACTTCTGCTAAGGCCATTGACATTTTCCTTTGTCAACTATAAAGTAATCTGTGGCTAAACGGTAAAGAACCAGTAAGGCTAAATTGTGAGCTTCCTAGCAAGTGATGTCGTAACAACAAACTTGTTTAGTGATTGTGAGTGTGTGACTGTGAGTGTACGATTGTGACTCTGTACTGAGAAGGTATAGGTAATTCTACACCACAATCTGAAGTCTGACGCACAATTTGAAGTATACTCAGTCAGTGTGCGTTATAAATAATAGGTAAGCAATTGCTCAAAACTGGTAAGGAATTGGCTAAAACAACGTAGTTACACCATGGTAGCAGCAAACTGATATTTCTGTATTTAGTAGAAAGTGTCATAAATGGGGTAGTATATGAAGCAAATTCATTGAGCTCTGTCTAGTCTAGCTTGCATGCAAAGACATTTAGTTAAATGTGAGAAGCCAAAACATTTCAAAAGCAGATAGAAGATGTATCTCTTTGCTTCTACTATTTAGCCATCATTATTGCAGTTTCCACTGTCATGCAAACAATTTCGCAAACTTCAAAACATAGGTTTTGTATTAAGAATTAAAATTAATCGAGTATTTCTGGCGCATTTCGAGAATCGAACCCGAGTCGTCGCGCACTGCAAACCAATAAGAGGATTTACCATAGTTGCGTATGACTGAACATAAGAACTGGATTGATCTCACCAGGCATTATCACTCCATGCTTCTTGTAATATCTCTGCAAACAGCGCTAGGTCTTTGCGCTTTATAATCAGCAGGGAGTCACATTATGTGACACCACAGCGAGACAAGAGTAGAGGTTCCTTCCACACGAAAAGCACGAGCGACCTCGCGATATCTTGATGAGCTGCTCCACTCGACAGACAGGATACATGTTCCCAGCTCACGTATTAGATACTATTCTCGCCATAAGACAAATTAACCACATGAAACATAAAAACACAATAACTGGATAACAACTTTGATATGTCACCATGGAAACCGGTGATGTTTTTTTTTTGTAGCTACAACCGGCCTTGTTATGTAAGTAGAAATTATTTCCCATTATTTCTTAAAATGTATCCAAGAATAATGAAAACAACACCGATACTCTTCTTTCAACAAAATTTTTAGTACAGCAAATCATGCATCGCACAGAATATTCAATTTGTTTTAACAGTTGTCAGTTTTAGGGCTTTATGTTGAAATCATTTTCTAAAAGCGTGGTAAAAGGTAGCGACACGATACAGCGCTTCTGCCTTCCTTCTCAACGCCAGACATACTTATACCTCGTACTATGATAAGTTGAAAAGTTTCAGCCCTATCTGTAAAATTCATAATCCAAACTGTCCAAATCATAAAATATTGATCATAAATTTATTATGTGCAACTTGTAAAACTTCAACATGGCTTTTCAGGGCCACTGTCTTCGAGCTTCAGTGCTTTACTCATCCTGAAAAAGAAATCCAAGAGGTTCACTCTAAAATACAAATCTGCTGCTGTAAGGAATCTTCGTAAGATCGAGAAACTGAGGCAGTTCCAGCTGGTGGGCTATCTTCAGTATCTCCAGCATTCGATCGCTTTTTGTTTTACAAACAAGACACAGCAGCTGTCACTTTTCCTATTGCAATTTCTAGTCAAGACTTCGACCAGTTCTTTGCCATAATGTTGATGTTGTGGCTTCCAATGTGCTGTCGGTTATATCGTGGTTGTCTCACAGCACATAGGGATCATTCATAGAATCGCAAACGGTATCGGAACTATAACTAGTTCATACTTTTTCTTCAGAATACTCTCGAGCGTAAGAATAAAACTTATTTACGGTTGAGATGTAGTTTCAATAACAGAACAGATAATTATTGAATTTAGACGGCAAACGAAACGGTAAAGAACGCGTGGCTATCCCACTTCTGATCTTAAAAGACAGATCAGAAGGGGTAGACAAACATTAAAAACACATAATTCATAGACATACAACCGTGCAAGTTTTATTGCTTACGAACATTACTTTTATAAATGATTTAACGATATCAAAACGAAGTTATTAAAAATACAGCATTCAAGATAATTTGGAAATCATGTCAATTCTGAAGGTCTGTCATCGCAGTCGACGTCTTAACTTCTTCTTCTTGCCAGCCTGCTCGGTGCAGGATGGGCGCAAGGAGGATTGACATCTAAAAATATACATATGTGTATATACCTAAATACAGCATAAAATAAATCACATCCGAACCAGATCATATCGAGTTATAAACAGTACACACGTTAATCATTTCATATCGCGATTATGGTAATCGAAAATTAAGCTAATTAGTAAAGCAAACCTGCCCCATGGTGTTTGTTATGTTACCCTCGTCATGGGTAACGTGGGTAAAGTATAATAATGGTTTTATTCCCCTTTGGTTGTTGTAATCTGAATGTTCAAATTTATATTTGCCATACTTTAATTATTAAGTTGGCGGTGGAGAGTTTGATCGTTTATGGTAAAAAGAAAAATCAATTTCAGGAAAATTATGATCTAATTCCTTGTCTTTCTTTAAGCATGGCTGTGTTAGCCGTGTAGCGACGGCTTAAGAATACACATGTCGCTACCCCTTCTTCCAGTGGGTGTCGTAGAAGTCGACTAATGGAGTAAAAAATGCACCGAACACCGTGCGAGAGAAGGAAAACTCGAAAAAAAAAACCCTCTATCAACCCGTCTGGCCAGCGTGATAGCAGTAGGCTAAATTCCTCTATGTGCAGAACCATAAAGCCACGGCCCCTAGTTCCCGGCAGTCCCGTTATTCCCGGTCACGGTGGCGACCGTGGTTACGGCGGGACAGGGGGTGCGAAGAATCTCCGGGTTACGGGAGGCCACCAAACTAAACTGACTCTGGCGACGTACAACGGCCGCACGCTACGGCTTGACTCGCATCTGGCGCAACTCGAGGTGGAACTTGGGAAGATTAGGTGGCACATATTAGGGTTATGTGAAGTTCGAAGAGAGGGGGAGGACACCATAACCCTCGAATCAGGTCACCTAATGTACTTCCGAGAGGGAGACCAACAATCCCAAGGTGGCGTTGGGTTTCTGGTTAATAAGTCCCTAGCTGATAACGTGGTGGAGGTGTCTAGTGTGTCGAACAGGGTAGCGTACCTTATCATAAAGCTCACCGACAGGTATAGCCTCAAGGTAGTGCAAGTGTACGCACCGACCTCGACACATTCAGACGATGAAGTGGAGGATATGTTTGATGATATATCAAGGGCCCTCCACTTCACTACAAAGACCCATTACACCGTTGTCATGGGGGACTTTAACGCTAAAGTGGGAGTACAGATTTGCGGCGAATCGGCAGTAGGATCCCATGGATTTGGAAGCAGGAATCATAGGGGGCAAATGCTCGTCAACTTCCTAGAACGCGAGGGGCTCTTTTGATGAACTCCTTTTCAAAAGCAGCCCCAAAGGAAGTGGACGTGGCAAAGCCCCGATACTATGACTAAAATGAGATTGACTTCATCATGACGAACAAGAAGCACATATTCAGAGACGTCTCCGTGATCAATAGGTTTAATACCGGGAGTGATCACCGACTTGTCCGAGGCTCTCTGAATATCAACTTCAAGGCTGAACGTTTCCGTCTGATGAAGGCCAGGCTCCGACCAACACTGCTCCAAACCATGACAGGATCTGAAACGTTCCAGTCAAATTTGGAGAACCGATTTGCCGCCGTGGAAACCACAACAGACGTTAACCAGAACCACGAATATGTGGTTCGGATCCTCAGGAGGAAGGTTCGAGATTCTGTAACATGCAGCGTAAGGGCAAGAAATCAAAGCTTTCGGAAGAGACATTAGGGCTTATGAAGAAACGACGTGAAAACCCGCCTGTCACTTCGTCAGCTCAGCGGGCTCTAAACCAAGAGATCAACAAGCACGTACGACGCGACCTCCGGTGCTCCAATACTCTGGACATTGAAAGAGCAATTGAGCTGAATCGGGGGTCAAAGGTGTTCGTACAATCTCTTGGAAGAAGCCACTTGACGAAGCTGACCACAACAAGTGGAGAAGTCGTTTCTTCGGTGCCGGCAGTCCTTTCGGAAGTGGAAAATTTCTATGGCCGGTTATACGCATCGCATGCATCTCGACCTGATCCCGGAAATGAGGATTCTAGAGCCACATTAACACGCCATTTCACCGAAGACCTGGCAGAAGTCAGCAGTGGCGAAATCGAGATCGCTCTGAGACAGCTCAAAAATGGAAAAGCCCCTGGCGAGGATGGCATTACAACAGAGCTTTTAAAAGCAGGAGGCAAGCCCGTACTGGGGGAGCTCCAGAAGCTTTTTAATGCCGTCCTCTTTGAAGGAGAACTCCAGAGGCGTGGAGTAGGAGTGTTGTCGTCCTGTTCTTCAAAAGGAGACAAAACCCAGTTGAAGAACTATCGACCCATTTCCTCCTAAGCCACGTATATAAGCTGTTCTCAAGAGTGATCACGAACCGACTTGCGCGAAGACTCGACGAATTCCAACCACCGGAGCAGGCTGGGTTTCGGAGCGGATACGGCACCATAGACCACATCCACACAGTGCGGCAGATTATACAGAAGACCGAAGAGTATAATCAGCCCCTGTGTCTAGCATTTGTGGACTATGAGAAGGCCTTTGACTCGGTTGAAATCTGGTCTGTTCTGGAGTCCCTGCAGCGTTGTCAAGTAGATTGGCGATACATCCAAGTGATGAGATGTCTCTACGAAGCCGCTACAATGTCCGTCCAAGTACAGAATCAGCAAACAAGGCCCATACCGTTGCATCGAGGAGTGAGACAAGGGATGTTATTTCCCCGAAACTGTTCACTAATGCAATGGAGGATATGTTCAAGACGCTGAACTGGAAAGGACGCGGCATCAACATCAATGGCGAACACATCTCTCACTTGAGATTTGCTGACGATATCGTCATCATGGCGGAAACGCTGCAGGACCTACAACAGATGCTGAACGACTTGGCTGAATCTTCTACGCATCGGCCTACGGATGAACTTGGACAAAACCAAGGTCATGTTCAATGAACATGTTCTACCGGAACCGATTGCGATACACGGCGCCGTTCTCGAAGTTGTTCGGAAATATGTATACCTCGGGCAGACATTGCAGTTAGGTAGAAACAACTTTGAGGACGAGGTGAATAGGAGAATTCAGTTGGGTTGGGCTGCATTTGGGAAGCTACGTCGAGTCCTAACATCGTCGATCCCACAGTGCCTAAAGACAAAAGTCTTCAATCAGTGCGTCCTACCTGTCATGACCTACGGAGCCGAAACGTGGACACTGACGGTACGGCTGGTCCACAAGTTTAAAGTCGCTCAGCGGGCTATGGAAAGAGCTATGCTCGGCGTTTCTCTGAGGGATCGCATCAGAAATGAGGTAATCCGTCAGAGAACCAAGGTCATCGACATAGCCTACCGAATCAGCAAGCTGAAGTGGCAGTGGGCTGGCCATATTAGCCGAAGAACCGATAACCGTTGGGGTAAACGAGTTCTAGAGTGGAGACCACGCCTCGGCAAACGTAGTGTAGGACGTCCTCAGGCACGGTGGAGTGATGACTTGCGCAAGACGGCTGGCAGGAGCTGGATGCGAGAAGCCGAAAATAGATCTCAGTGGCGTGCACTTGGAGAGGCCTATGTCCAGCAGTGGACTGCGATAGGCTGATGATGATGATGTGTACTAGTAAAAAACCCAGCTATTATTATTTGAACCGTAATTTTAGCCTAAGCTATTGTACCGATTTGAATGGAATTTGGTTCACAGAGCTACACAGTTATCTAGACCCCGAGGAAGGTCATAGGCTACTTTTAACTTTAACTTACAAGTTCCCTCGGGGACGGGAGTGGAAAAGCTAGTAAATAATTAATATCAGTTACTAAATGACAGAAAATAAGCAGCAATTACACAACATAGCCAGTTAGCACGTGAGCAAAGCAAATACAGAACCACGAGTGCCACGGCCATAGCGAAAGCACCACATAAATTTTAACCAGCTAAACTCAATACGTATCGACATTTAGTATCGATATTTTCAACCTTACAAATGTCATAGTCCATATAACGTCACAAGAACATTGATTTTATTATTTATTCTCTCACTAGCTGTTTCCCCACGGTTTCACTCCCATAGGAACTACTGCCCACACCGGGATGAAATATAGCCTATGTAACTCGGAAAGAGTAGCCTTCGAAAAGTGAAACAAATGCAAATCGGTCTCTTAGACTTCAGGGTACAAGCAAACAAACAAAAACTTACAGAAGAACTTACTAATAAAATTTGGAAAATTAATAAAAAATTGGTCCAAACAAACTTCAAAGACCTAACTGGTCCTAATTGAAGCACAATTTTCAAATAATTACACTCCGCAAATCCTTGACACTGGTCCTAAAGGTTACAAAATTCTCTAATCTCCTATAAAACATCCACACTAAAAATCTCAGTGCGAAAAGTCCAACGCAACTAAGACGGAGCTAGGAATAAACAGTGGGGGACAATACGGTCGGTTCTAAAGTTAATGGACTTAAAAATTGGTCCCTTAATACGGAATTAAGACACAACTTATCTCTAGTCAAGAAGCAAATTTTTTAAATATTAATTTGACCTTTAACAGGTCCTCAAAGGTGGTCCCAAAGGTTAGAATTCACGAATATCTTGCAATAAAACATCCACAATAAAAATCTCAGTGCGAAAAGTCCAACGCAACTAAGACGGAGCTAGGAATAAACAGTGGGGGACAATACGGTCGGTTCTAAATGAAATCTGGCCGAGATTCTGTCCATTGTTTGAGCTTCAGGACGTAGCGACTTTATTGTGCCTGTAATGAGACGCCTGGCGGAATTGTGAGCTGTTCCCCACTGTAAGGCTGCAGTTGTTGCTGGATTACGGTGGGTAGGTTTGGTTGCTGATAGTGTAGTTAATATTGGCTCAATGTCAATGTTAAATAAAATGTGTGGAATTGACGAAAGCCAAAATGAAGTTGTTAATAACTTATTTACTTATCGCTTGTAGATTTGACAAATCAATGTTCGTTTGCAGAAAAAAAGTAATTAAAAGTAACATGAACATATGGATAAAAAAAAAACTAAAACTAGATTTTAGATAAAGACCAAAGTATCTCAAGAACAGTTCAAGAACATTATCTATTATCTTCTAAAGCATTACAACTCCGCCCATACAACAAAGATGTCTCCCAAACCGCAAATTCGTTACATCTGACTGGCTATCAAACATGTAAATTGTCTAAATAGTTGTAAGTCGAGATAGTTAGTCCTCGGGCTAGGTTTGACCTCGAGACGGTCTAGTCTAGACTGTATGTCCAGTACGATGCACAGTTCACTATGATGTACGACGCAATGTGTCTTCATTGTGGACGGGGAGCATCAACGCTCGTGAATGTATATGGACGCTGAGGTTTGCATACATTTCGAGTTTAGCATACAAGTTGCTTTATAATTTTCGTACGGTGCTTTATGAGGTGTTTATATACGTGAGTAAGTAGATAGTGTTACGTGCTGCTGCTTAACCGAAAGATACTCTTGACTGTCATTTGAAAGTCTAGCCGTCAAATTCAACGTGAACCAAGTCGTAATCTAATCGCAAAACAACAATAGGTAGAATAGGTTATAAGAATCCGCAGTTAGAAAACAACTACTGTGAAAAGCTAGATTTCAATTAAATAAAATATCTTATGCTAGTAACTCAACAATAAAGCCAGCTACCAAGAAAATGCAGCTACCAAGACAAAAACTTGAAATTCCCTTAACGCTTAAGCAAAACCAAATTATCCATAACAAGAGCGGCAAAAACTTGAAATACCCAGAATTCACTACAACAATTTCAAACTATACCCTCTTTATTAATTTACCGCAGGCAACTATGCACGTTGCAAACATTTTCTTAAATACCGCTCTATTATCAGAGACCAAGTTTTTAATTTTTAGAACGAAGTCTTTATAAAACGTGGAAAATCGCGGGAGTTGCGTCCATATGGCCGGAGTAAAAACACTTTTAAGAAAATAACATCCAAGTTTTGCTGTAAGTATACATTTTTATATCGTTGAGGTGCGCGCACGGAGAATAAAATGAGAAGCGGAGGTGCCATAACGGACATTCTCCTAAGAAAGTAGTTAGGATGTGCGAGGGATGAGGAACGTTACTGACCCCGCCTTTAAACAACTTCTTTTGTAAAACCAAAAATCATTGACAGATGTCTCAAAGAACCCGAACTTCTCCAAAATTCCTTGTAACTGTTCATTTTGGTCACACCCTCCGTACGTTTTTGACCTATAAGAAGGCGCCTGACCTACCTGCCTTATGGCATCTCCATTCATCTTTCCTTGCTCCATGGCTGCGCGCGACTCGGTACGGAGTTGGGGTTCCGTATATATTTCGTCGCCGGTTTTAGATGTATTACTTTTTTTGTGTTCGCTTTGTATTGTGTGGGTTAAAGATACGTTTTGGGGACGCTGATGGAATGCTCGTCGTTTAAGTTTTATAGTGTTTGAAGTGTGGGGTTTGTATGGGTTTTTTCTATTCAATCTTGTGGGTTTTATGTTGTGGTGGACCAAAATAAATGGAATTTTAGTGCGTTAACCTCATGCGTTTCAAGTAAACAAATACTACACCATTTTGCTGGGTAGATTAAAACATTATACTATCCTACGGTAAACCTTGTGATTGCTGATATTATATAAAAAATATCACCGGATTAGCAAAACAAAGTTACATAATTTTGCATCAAAGAATAATGTCTACCAATAAATTCAATGGATTTGTAGCATACGGCGTTTAATGGCAAAAGTTCTTTATTTAAGCCATTATTCTTTAAGGAAAAATATTGTTTGATTTATTGTTTGACGAAATTAATGTGGCTGTACGTGATTCCAACGGTTTCGACAACCGTCGTGTTGGTTTTGTTGAAAGCCCCGTTTCAACGAAATAATGTATTTGGTGAAGTCTTACTGTTAAAGGAAATGAAGGATTTACGGAACATTTTATTATGAGGAAACTTAGGATTCTTTTGGATAACTAAGCAGTTATTTGGAACATGTGTCTAAATTGCATTAATATTATTTTTTTACCTTCACATAAATACAGAATGTTTTCCCATTGACATTATGTTTACTCCATCCAAAGGTTGTCTGTGTTATGACTTCCTGTGTTGTTAATTTTCTTGGTGTACAACAAAGCATATTTTTTAACCATTTTTGCAGTTTGCCCGTAAAGTCTTACTCCAACTTGCGGATCTCTAAAAATCTACAACACTGTACAATGACAGAAAACAATCGGTAACAAAACAAAGCGAGCATTCTCAAGCATATCGGGACTGTCTTCACTACACCTTACCACCCCAACCTTATTCCGACCACATAAGGTTCAATTTCGCGTGACTTTTCTTGTAAGTTCTGTAATCGATGCTGAAGGTTTGTTTATTATGTTTTATCCTCATAAATATGTAGTCTATGGTAGCCTGTGGGTAACTGTTTAGTTTACGATTTTGTTCAAGTAATGGTTCGGAAACTTCGCCTGCATATATATATTGTACTTAGTATTTCTGAACTGACGGGTTATTTAGGATTTTGGATCAAAAAAAAATTAAGGTGAGTTTTTTGATAGTTTGTGTCTATTTTTGCAGTTTAAATATTGCAAAACTTTGTGGTTTTATAGACATTTGCAAAAAATATTTCTAAAAAGTTCATAGGTAACATTAATAAATAGTGCATAGATAGATGCAAAACTTTATTTCTATTGACTTTGTGTACCTAAATATCAAAAACAATTTCAAAAGCAAACACATCCCATTTCAACAAAAACAAATCACATTTTCCACTCAACATTCGAAAATAGAACTGTCGATTGAACGAAATTCTTTTCTCGAAAACGTCACCCGAAAACGCCCGAAGTTCCCCGATCTCTCCCGAGCCCGTCAACTGCACTTGAACGATAAAAGTTTTTACCAAACGTTCCGTTTCGCACAAGGAATGTTACAAATGTGATTTGAATTTGTCATACTCGCAGGCGATATTTTTTATTGCTAGCACGCGTCTGATTTGTAGCGTGGGTGAAATAGCTGCCTTTTACTCAGAACTTTTATATTTGTCGATGTCTTGTGTTCTATTTTTGTCAATATTATTGGATCTTAACGCTTGGAGTTTCATAGCGTGATATTTTTGAAATGCAGTGTCAGTGCTGTTTGTGAAGTTACAATATTTACACGTCTATAGCGATGTCTTTCCTTTGACTTTTCGTAGTAAAATCTGTTAGTTTTCAAATGAACATGGTCTTTCAAAACTAAGCGTCACCTCTTGCCGTTCATTGATAAACATAGCCTTTCTCTAAAGTGCCAACCAAAATTACATTTCAACCAAATTATAAAAATACTCTACAAAAAAAATCATCACATAAAAACACCCAAATTGGGCCTTACTCCAAAAGTTTAAACATAAAAATTGATTTAACATAATTAGGTTACGTTCCCACCGTATAAAAGGTGCACTGACATTTAAAGCCCGGTTAAAACGCCTGGAAATTCGTCCGGGCGTAACCAGTCACAACCGGTAATCCGGGTGAAGCGGTCGAATTAAAAAGTTGGAGAAATAACTGGGTATTACACGCGACCCGTTCTGGTGAAGGCTTAATGAGACAATCGGTTTTTTGGATATATTTTAAGGAAGGCAACGGGGTGGACTTTCCTCCTTACATTTTTGGAATGATAAGGTTAATAGGGCGTATAGAAGGACCAGTTTTATATTATGTTCATAATGATAGTCCTATTTCTGTTTTACAAATTAGAAAGTATGCTTGTTGGAATGGTCTTCCAGGTCCTTCGGTTAGTACTTACACACAATTCAAAAATGTTCAAACCTTAAGAGAGACATCAAGAATTAGTTCTCGCTTATAGGTATAAAATAAGACATATAAAGGTGATTTTTTTAGAATCCTCACTTCTTAATTCCAACTCTGATTAATTACTTGTATCACGCAAGTAGCATCGCACTTAGATACTTTTCCAAAACCAGTTCAGGTAATTAAGAAAGATGGCCACCAGGTACTCGGAATGACGATTTAATGGCCGAGGTGGGATTATGGGACATAAAGCTCCATCCAACATTTTTTTAAAGTTAATTATGAAGAATGGTGTTGTTTTGGCTGAGTTTCGTAATTATGGTGGCTGTAATGGCTTTTAAGACTCGTGGTTTCCATTAAGAGGTTTGGAGTGTCCTCATCTGTGATTTTTTGACTACGATTTTATTAATACTACTGGATTCATTAGACAATTTAAAGGATTTCAGAATAGCATCAAAAGAAAGTTTTTGACTTCACGTCACAAGAAGTGACATAACGTCGTGTAACTTTGTCTAATTTTGGAGTGAAAGTAGAAACAAGTACTAACTGTAAACTTTTGTTTCCAATTATGTTTTTCTATATTTCCGATCAATTTATGACTTCAAGGTTAGTTACCTAATCAAGAAGTCTGAGAAACGACGAAATGGTGAAAACAGCACCTACATAAGTTTCAGACTAATAGAAACAATACCTACATAAGTTTCAGACTAATAGAATTTCTATCAGAAAATCCATTATTTTTCAATTGTAGTTCCAATAATTGAAAACAAGTATCGTCAACTAGAATCCGAATGTTTCGATAAAAATGCCAACAATAATAAAGCGATGAGAATCGCGTTATAAAGGACACCCAGGGGAATCATTGCGTGAACAATATCATTCGTTCTTCCATTCATTCGTTCAAATTGTGAGCTACGGTGTTTTATTTTTTCTAAGATGCTAAGTCTCTTAGAATGGCGATTTCAAAGCTTTGTGTTGTATTTATCTGATGTTGTTTTTTATTAAGAATTTATTTAGTGTTTATATTTTTAATGAATGAAACTGTTGTTTTTTTTTTCGGTAAAAAGTGTACTCTACAGTAAGAGTTAAGTATCAGGTTTTAATTCTATCTAACCAGCATGTTGGGCATACGAATTGGTGACCAATAGGTGGCTTTTCGGTTACATTATTTAACTGTGACGGCGACGAAAACATCACTTTTATTTCACCACCAACCTAAGGGAGACAAATAGGGAAAGCCTAAGTTATTCATGGTCAAAAAAGTGTAAATAAATAAAAAACTTCAATTACAATAAATTCTTTTATAGTTTCAGTCTTCGCTTTTTAAAGGATCAATGCAACAAATCCAAAGCATGACATTTATTCCTAAAATTCATTCCAACCGCTTGAGCCGCCATTTTGGATCGCAAAGGTGTCGTGCGCCAGTCTTGTTAGCGCGCATCGTTATAGCTCGCGTCACGGCACATCGCGTGACGACGCGTTTGATTAGTGTAATGTAATTGTGCTCGATGCTTACTGTCCTGTCTTTTTGTTTGTTTTGGGATGAGTGGGAGGTATTGATGGCTGCCATTTTGGATAGGAGTCATTGAGAGGAATTTCTCTTGATGTGTTTAATAGGGGTAAATGGTGAAATGTGTCCTCTTAAGATCATAATCGGAAATAATCAATTCAAATTAGGTTGAAAAACAGCACTTAGAATTTTAAAATGTTTGTCCTTCACCACTTCCTATGTCTCATGGCGTTTTCTCTTCTTTAGATATAAATGTATTCCCCTACAAGTACAATAAAGGGAGATAGGATAATGATGATAGCAGTTTTATGGAGACCATATTCTAAAAAACAGAACTTGAAATCAAATAAATGGAAATGAAAGTATGATCACAAAAATCATTAGCTAATTAGACCAAGAAAAATCCAGACATCTTCAATAAAGTACTGACATAACTGTCTGGATCCAGCCATTCTGTCACCTTTAGTCTCTCGATAGTAATTAAGCTAATTGAGCAAACTAATTACAAGTTTCAATGGAATTAATGAGAAAAATATTCTTTCCCTCATTACATGATGTCTTCTTAAGGTATTTACTGAGAATACTGTTCAGCTAATTATTATGTTTGTAAAAATTGTAATCCCTAGATTAGTTCCCATGTTACTCTGTACCTACTAACTAAGAAACTAAGTACAGCTGGTTTATCTAATGAATGTCGGTGCGCTATACTTGTGTACGTAATTGTACATAAACGAGCAATTTATTTTAATTTTCTAATAATTTTTCAAATATTTTGTTACGAATAAAGTTATAACTTGGTGATGTGACGTTTTAGTTTCTCAAATAACAAGTCACTCTGTCAACTATCTGTGGCATCTCCGCTTTTGCAACAAATTAAACATGAAACTATAATTAAATTTATAATTACCAACTAATAATTGGTGGAACCACATCACAGGCCCGTTACACGATAAAGTCACAAGTTTTAATGAAACCTCGCGTTTTGCCCCGGGTGCGTTTACCCTAACAAAATCCAATTTCGAAATTGCTTACGACCGGCCAAATCATCCTCTATACATACGATGTTACACCTGCAATCAAATATGATCGTTATGCGAACGGTCTATGGTCCAGTTTTGTAATGACACATCAGTGCTTGCTACCTGATTTAGTGGCCCTATTCTGAGAGCTCTAATGATGATAATGGTCATAATTTCAAGATGTGAACGTTTGATGGTAGAAGAAATTCGCTTTTCGCTTTAGCAAATGAACTGATTTGTGTTGGAAATGAGGTCGCAGACGTAATTAGCAATTGTCATTAGTTACAATAATTTGAATGTTTTTAATGGAAAATTAATACATGTTTTACTAGGTAAAATCATTTGAGAGTTACAGCCACTATTAAGGTTAGATTCTTATATTTTTCGGAACTTCATAATGCATTCTATTTTCTCCAATATTAATATTTCTTGAGATCAAAAACTTACCTAATATAATATCAATTAAAATAAAAGTTAATCTCCCGAGATTGTGCCGACGTACTCGATATTCAGAGTATGACCGTTAAGGTCAGCGAATCCAAAATGGCCGCTGAATGTGACCTCAAGCGATAATACAGATGTACGGAGATACTATATGCTGCTGTTAGATTTAAGGTGGTTTTAATGCTTCATTATGTTAACGTTAGAACACAATTATTTGTAACTTATTTTAGTGAATATGTGGCTTGAAGTAAGTACAGTGGCTATGGATTGCATCCTTTGTGTTACTTTTGGGTTAAAAATCAGATACTAAATTATGTGTAGCAAATTGTAATAACATTTACCATTTTGCCATTGACGTGTAACATGTGAAATTAATTGTTTTCGGAGCAGTTTATGTATTAGAAGAAAGAATTAAAGAAAAATAGAGGTACATATGAAGGAGTAGTGCAGCTGCAGTAGATTTCTTGCATGTGTTGTCGGTAGTTGCAGTTGGTTTTATAACTAAAAACCCATCCAAAGTCCTACTATTTTTTTGTCTCTTAAGTAACCGCAACGGATTAAGAAGAACCGACCTCGATAGACAACTTTCGGACCTCAAAAGTTTGATTAATTGTTATGTAAGCATCGGCTAATTAGGGTCCACCGCGGCTACTTACACCCTAACTTTTTAACAACCCTCCCAGAGCTTTTACGGGCTATCGAGCAGTTGGAAACTTTTTTCCGGTTAATGATCTTTAGATGTGGAAAATTTTATATGTTTGAAAGGATTGGGGTTGTATTGAATAGATTGATTTTTATGGTTTAGTGATGACATGTCATGACTATTCAAATACTTGATGGAAATATTTTTTCTATGTATCAGGCTTTATACTCCCTGTCTTTCAAATATTATATCGTTAGTTTTGGGGAGAAAATCCGAAAAGCAGGCCATTACTTTCCAAAAAAGATTATCTGTCAAAGGTTGTACAATTAAGCAAACTATCCCGACACAGAGAACTTTACTTTTAATTGGTAATTAATCGTTTAATTGGCAGCTGAATTATAAAATAAAAGTAACGTGGCACTGATTCGTATATCCAACGTAATCCCATATCAAATCTCCATCTAACAAAACTTCAATATCCCATTAAAATAGATCGAAACTTCTAGAACTGAAAAGGATCAACGTGAGGTTCCTAATAAAATTATCCGTCAGTTCGCTCACCTAACAATTACAGAGAGTTCTGAGGTCTAAAAGTTAATCTGAATACCCGTTTGTTAAAGCCGTTTATAGAATGAGAAGTTTCATAAAGGGCGGTTGCGAACATAGCTGTGGAAACTACCAGACTGTTTTCTGACTGATTGTGGAACGTTATTACTTATTGTTTTAGGTATTTAATTTAATAGAATTTTGTGATATTAATACACTAGTGTTTAAATCTTAGAAGTGTCAATCACCTAATAATATGACAACATGAACCCAGAGCCGAGTAAATCCGTGGTTAGAAATTCTGTTTCAAATTGAATTATAAGTAGACAGATGAACCTTGTCATTGTGATTTTTTCTCAATCGTCAAGTCAACTTGCTATCGTACATCACACTGCACAAATACATCCCGCGATTCAATAACCCCGCCGCTGCAGCTCACCAAAATCCGGAACCAACAAATCCCAAACCAGTCCTTCAATCCCAAAACCGTTTGCCAAAAACGAAGTAAAAGCAAACCGATTTATCGTACCGAACAAAAAATCCCGGGAAAATATTGACACATCTCGTACGATAACGGAGAAAAACCGTTCGCTGTACCGGTATTCTATCACGGCGATATCCAATACGTCTTTTGTCATTTCATATCCGTCGCCCCCCGGCCCCTTCTGACATAATTACGGACTACGGGCTCCCTTAGGAATAACCGAATTTCGCGTTTAAGCTATTTCTGGATCAAAATTCTCGCAGCACAGTTTATTCTAATAGTCAAGTTCACTGCTTGATAGAGTGATTCATTGGCCGATGTTTGTTAAGATTGTTTAGACGAGATTGTTGAAAGGGTAGTTCAGAAAGTATATTTTACGGAGTGATGAAGTGTTTGCAATTTAAATGGGGTGGAGGGAAACATTTAGAGAGGAGTACAGTCTTTATTTTTGTAATAAATTGTCGATGGTGGCGCCATCTGTTCTGTTCGCGCGCGTGTGAACTAGTGGAGTGGACACGGGTGTCGAGCATGAGGCTCTTCACTTGAGTGATGGTCGAGCGTCAAGCATTACAATATGTAGTCAATTAAGCAATTTCAGGTAGCCGCGCTCTTGTACACCATACCAAGTGGTGTATGAAATGGTATCTTTTTTGGTGAGTCATAAAGAAAGATCGGTTGTTTTGTTTCTATGCAAATCGAATCCTGAAATTATCTTTGATAACAAAAGGCATACAAACACGAAAAATAAATTATAATCCACATACATTTTCATTTGCACAGCTCTTGTATTTCTCGCTTCATATTACGAAACTTCGTAAATAACTGGCTAAAATATTGTATAAAACAATAAATTGTTACTCAAGTCACACATGATACGGACTAAAGCGGAATCCGAACTCGTTTTTGTAATTATACAGCGGGTTTCGCGGACGTGACACGATTTTGAGCTAAATGAGTGGTGGCGCGAGTGACGCAACGGACCAGTGGTGACGAGAGGGGAAGAGGAGGGGAGGGGGTCGTCCAGTGATTTGTTACCTGATCCGCGTCGAGGCGTTGTGAATTGAGGGGATTTCGCGGGAAATGTATTGTTCGGTCTTTTTGACGCCTAAGCGGCAGCGATAGGGTTAGGTTTAAGGGATCGGTTCGGCCGTGCTCGGATGAATGGAATGGCTTAGCAAGTCCACACTTAGTGTTAATTGATGTAGTGTTGAGCCTGAGGCCTGAGCCTAGATGGGTGTAGACTTGTCACAGGATAAGCACTAATGCGTGCAGTCTATCAAGGGTTCAGTTTCAGTAGGCGATAGTGATAGTGGTAGATACGTAACACATTTTAGACAATCCTTTAAGTAAGGGAGACTTAATATCTTCTAAAATTAACTTGAAATAGTCAACTAAATGAAATATCAAAAGTACCTAGGGTCAGCTAAATGTTAAGTACATGTAATGTGCACGAAAATGTAATAATCCATGAAAGCTATTGACTTCATGATATTTTAAAACATTGAACTCCACACATTCAAAATCCAATTCAAATAAAATTTAATCATAGAAATTAAGTTAGAATTTCGTTGGGACACGTTAAAATAATTAAACGCAGACATGTTGTACCGGCCGTAACCACAGGGGACGTTGGTAACAAGCCGAGTAGGACTTGCTTGTTCATGCGACGCTTATGTTAATGTAACTTGGATTTCTCATTAATCTACTAAGCTAAATAAATTGAAGAAAAAAAACTGACTTAATGATATATACCTAAAACTTTTCCAAGTCTGACAAATACACGGTTTTCAAAAAAAAATCTTAATTAATTTATAATCTTAATGATACACCTACAACCTTATCCTAAGTCAGTCAAGTACTTTGTTGAAACTGTATCAAAACCAGTTCAGCCAAACGTGAGACAACAGTGCACAAACATTATGCATATGTCAAACTGAGAACCTCCTGTTTTTTGAAGTTGATAAAAAAATCAAGTAATTTTTTTTTGAAGTTGAAGTGAGGCTAGTGAACATTTTTTTTTATGATATCGAAATACTAGCAACGAAACCGTACCTCATAGCCGGCCATTTTGGTGACGTCAGCCGTCACTTGACAGCGCACTCCGTTCAGAAATCGAGTTACGATGTCCAATATTGATACAATTGTGCCAACAAAACGAACTCGACATAACTACAGGATGGACGGTAATTCAATTTATACTGAATACTCCTTGTAGCGGTGAAAGGAGATTTTGTTTTTTTTTTACCCTGTTGCATAGGGGAGCAACAGTTTTTGCACCTTTGACACGTTTTGATAGGACTTGACATAAAAAACAAGTATCGAAAACCACATAAAAAGCAATACAGCGATCAGAAAAAATAACGATTTTGTTCAAACTACCTGTTTTAAACGTACAATATTTGCAAGGTCTAGATTACTAGAGTTACAGCCACAAATTAAAATATCAAGCGACAAATAATCTTCAAACACAAAACGAAGGTGGCAAACAATACCATATCCCGAACCATCAAATTACTTCCACAATAAGTAGCGACATTACTCAAAACATCTACACAATATTTCATCAAGAAATGAAGAACGAGGGCATTATTCGAAATATCATTCTCCCCACAAAATCACGCTAAGATTTCATTTTTATCCACAACACGGCTGCCTCGAACAATTCTTTTAGAATAATCTCAGTTTGGAGGGCGCGTCAAAATGTATAAGATATAAGATATTGCTCGGGACGCGGGAACCCGGAAAAGATCTGTAGCTCCCATCATCTGGATTGTTCCTAGTGCATTGTGTTTGTGGATTTAAATTCTTTATCTGTAGGAACAGTTGTATGAAAAGATCAGGTGTTGTGACGTGAGGCACTGAATCAACAATTGTATGGTAATATTTGGTTATTTCGTTGGTGTTGCTTCCTGGAATGGTTTTCCATAGTTAATGGTTTACGGGAAATGTTTTGCGTGGATTATCTGAAAGGATATTTGGTGCATCACAGTTTCAGCGAAGTAGTTGCCAGAATGCATTGGTTATCGATGAAATTTTGACGGTCTTGCTTCTCAATTTACTGTTTTAGTTTCTGATTTCGTGGTATTTACATAATGTATAAACCTTCATGTATCAGAGTATTCTGTTTAGAATAGGGCAGTACAGTTACGCTGCATCACATTAGGCTCTGTCGGATAGGATTGGTGCTAAACAAATTAAAGGCTTAATGCGGACGGCGTATTCCACGTGAGCTTATCCCAGTAATATGTTTCGAAAGCATTACGAAGAGAACCTAGTAATCTAAAATGAATTTAGATTAGGCACGGCATATATCAACTGAAATATGTATGTATTTGTCAAACAAACCACAAATAATTCATACAAAATTGAAACAATCAAATCACCATAACATCATTTTAAATGCGGTAGCCGTCCAAAATGGCTCATAACAACAATACTTAAATTTGTAATCAACAGTTTCATTGTAAAATAACGATATGCGTACTTAATTATTGGGCAAACTGCAACAGATTAGCATTTCATGTGGTAGAATTTTGCATATTCAGTTCACGTAGACGTCCGAGGCATCATGACACCAAATTATGTGGGTATTAGATTAGTAATTGCCGCGTAAACGCAAAACCTCATCTGTATGCACAGCTGACGGTACAAAATGCTGGATTTTGTACTAACTACTGCATTTTATATTCTGGTGTGTTTCGCTGCACTTAATGCAATTTTAGTTTGATATGGATGTTCGTTTTAATTTGGGGTGATTAGTTTGGACTCTTTGTAAAAGTTGTTGGCTGGATAATAAAGACGAGTGTATTCTTATAATATGGTTGCTTCATTATGAAATAGGTAATGAACTTTTAGGTGTTTATTAGAAATCTGTAAGAGGCTGTCCTTGTCTTGAGCAACTCTAGCTGGCAACAGTTGCAGCCTGCTTTTTAAGTAATTGTTTCCAAGTTACTTTATTTTGTCTTCCTTCGGTCAAGTTATAAGTATGAATTCACTCATCCTGATACATTAGATTTCTTATTTCACAAAGCTATTCAAACGGATTTTAATGAAAATACACTCCTTTAAAATAAATCCTTAGTTTTTAGCAGAAAACATGCATACGACACGATTAAAACCAATTGCACGAACTGCTAAAAAAACAACCCTTTTCCACTGAACCAAAATGAACAAATTAGATTCGCAAACATTATTGAGCTGTACAAACACAGGTTTTCGGAATCCTTTGAAGTGCAATTTATCAGGTCACAATCTACCCCCCATTTCAGATTTATTAACTCGACGGTAGCATAACAAATTATAGGGTGAACTTACAAATAACGGTCTACTGCGTCTCCATTTGTTACTCAATTTATGTTCAAGCGTTCATTCCGCGCTACAATTAACTTCTTCGAACGCAATTAATTTTAATCAGAAACACTTGGGGGGAACTAAAAAAAGAAAAAACAACCTAACTGAAATGGGTGCGCCTAATGCCAATTTCTGGTTGAAATAATGTACAGGAAATTGGCTTTGTAAAATCTACATAGCTACTTTTTCAAATGCTATTTCTCACTAGCGCGGCCTTAGATGCATAGATAGCGCTGATAAATAATATAGATGATGCCATTGTAAACGCGAATCTAATATTGATCAAGGATCCACAATAACGGAAGGACAAGAATAACGCCTTGTTAAAAGCAATTTAACAAGGCCTTGTTTGTTGTTTGCCTCTTGCTTTTCGGAGTCTATTCTATTAAAATACCTGTCTTTACATAGTCCCACGTTGGGCGCCAAATAATTTTATTTTCAAAATACTACTTTAACGAAACAAATTAAGTTTATGCGGGTCTAAAGGAATTGTTTCATGCATATTTCCTTGTATTTATCACATCACGAACAATGCAATGAAACATAGTAAAGGTCCCACTTTGGGCGCCAACTCCACCTAGGGCTCTAAATCACTTCCGTTGTCCTGCAATAATGGCCGCCGCACTTCCTGTCTGACCCGCTGTCTGCTTGGGAATTATATGTCTATTAATTGAGTTTCAACTACCATCGACTATATTATTATAACATTAATAACTGGGACATGTCTTTGGGCTATTAAGATATGCTCCGGGTGTAATATGTTACATTCTGACCAATATACGGATATCGGCAATAGTTAGCTCAGTACTTGTAAAAACAATATAAAATTAAAGACCAGTTTTTTCCAGTTCAAAGCTGGCTTGTAAAAGCTTTTTTAGCTACATATCCGTTTGTGAATATAGGAATCTAAAAAAAATAACAAAATGTTTTTTTACCAGGAAGCTAGTTCAACATTTTGTGGGATTGTTTCAAAAAATAAAGCGGAAAAAATAACTACAAAGCTGACATGGTGAGCTTTGAAGTTGGGTTCACTTGTTAATAACTTCATATCGAACAGCACGCTTTGTGAAATCAAAAGGTACATAACCTTTTCTGATATCTACCTAGTATGCTATATACAAAAACCTGTCTGATGTTCTATTTATTACTGCATAATTGATGTACCACTAAATCGACGACAACTTTCAAATTAAAAAAAAAATCAGTATAAAAAGGTACTTAGACCGGTTAAAACACCAATTGTGATAAAATAATAGTAGGTACTAAAATTACTATCTACTACTTTAATTCACATATTTCCTAAACGGCTTCAAAGAATAAATTGATATCTCGTAATCTAGCTTATTAGGGAGAGGAATATCATATTATAATTAATTTGGGTAGTTGGAGCGCTTACTAATGAGTTTCGAACGTCAGTGACGGTAAACTGTGCTTGTAAGCTTGCCATTTGTAATAACTATGGGAGCGGTAGATTGCTAGATTTATTAATATCATTGTCGTGTTTGGAGATCTGGTTGTGTAATGTATTTTGAGTTATGTTATTTTGGTTGGATTTTGAAGTAATCTGTGACTAGAAAACACACAAGTACACTATAAGCAATTTTAAATAACGCTTATTTAGTTTCAACAGATTCTAGAAAATGTTTTAGAAAAACCTGATTTTTTATCGCTTTAGTCTCCATTCAGGGCATTCTATCAGATATTTCACGTCCGTCAAGTCTTAATGGCGAAATATGGTGCTGGTCTTATCTGATTTTGGCAAAAAAAAAACAAACAACCGAATTGAGGACTCTTTTTTGGAAAGTCGGTTAAAAAACTACGTGATCTACGTAGCAGAAAACAAATCTAAACAACCCAACGATAGAGTTTCGTACACGTTTTGTGTCTTAATTTTCTCCGGCAATATTTCCGGAGTTTTCAACCAAAGGATATTAAACTTGGTGCACGAAGTATTCATAATATCTAGTGCAGTTTTGAGTTAGTTTGGCGAGCTCGTTGATACATACGTCTGTTGTTGAGTAAAACTTTCAGACATATATCCCAACAATGCGTAACGATGTTGTTATGACTTCAGGAGTGCAGTGCAGTCAGTGCAGATCATATTTTTATGGGTCTCGTGTTTGTCTGTTGCTTTGTGAGGATTTTAAAGGAAAATGATTTATGTGTTTCTTTCTTGAATGATGTTTTCATGTCAGCAGAGTATAAAATTACATATGAACGCCCTTTCTTACCATAAAGTCTAATTTTTAATCCATTACACAAAAGAATCGTGAGTGTGGTATATAAATGTGAAGTAAATGGACAGTAAAATATTTTCCAACTAATAAACTTAGAAAATCTAGAATACATTTGCTTAATATTCACAAAGTGACTACAAAATCGTACAACATACAAAATAATTTTATTACACCAACATTACAAAGCCTAAGTAAACATCTAATCTTAATGCTCTTTACTTGGCAAACGATACAAAATTAGAAAAATGTTTTCATAACACAATTTTGAAATTCAGGACGTAATCTACTTACTGGGGCCGCGGTATTTGTGAAACAGCCTCCTTACTCCCTTATAGTATCGTAAAAGCTAATGGTACTGTACCGTGTATCATTGTTTAAGTCCTTCTATATTGCTTTGGCCCGTTATGTATGATAGCTCACTTATTTTGATGCTCCTTTTCCTTCTCTTAAATTTTCTTGAGGAAATTCGGCCGTGGTTTCATCATAGCTTTTTATATCCTCATATAGGTTAATAGCAAAAGTTACATAAACTATGTATTTTGTTAGTATACGTGTTATTCAAAGTCCATTTCTCAATGTGATCTGGCAACCCTATCGTCATGTATAATTTTTCCAGGGTACCTTTTGTCAGAAGTTCAGCCGCGAAAAACGAGTTAATTACAATAACAATGGGTGTATCCGCGATGAATGGACGAAAAAACCATCCCCTTGAAACAGGGCCATTGTATAATTTATTTTGTGGCAATGTCACTACCGGTAATTATTTATTTTTGTGTTTGCATATTTTTTGCTGGTCCTGTTGATTTATGATGGTCGGTTTTTTTTTGTCAGATCTATTAAAAAGATATTGTTCCAGATGTTTTTGAGGTGTTTTTGTAAAGCGTGACTGGGTTTTTTGGGTCATAGGTATTAATACATATTTTAGATTATGTATAACTCTTTGATATTGAGGACTCTTTGTTCAGTTTATTTATACGTAAATTCAGCTTTTGTTAGAAACATGTTAAGTACAAAATAAAGCTATTTTCTCTCCATATTTTATTTTCGTATTCCTAAAAAGTTCAGAACATCTTGCCAAAAATCCTCGATAACAATTCGAACCACTGATTGAACTTCAATAATGTCAATTTCTCTGCGTAATCTCTTAAAGGCAGATTATTTCGCGTCGAGCGCAAATTTGACAAACTCTGTAACAAGGACAGATAACGTCGAAACTTGTAAAATTATTACTTCGGAGTATCACGCTAGGCGTACCCGCATACCGGACACTTTTAGTCGGCCGATAGTTTGTTTGGGCTCATAAATCAGTATGAAGATGAATGGTAGTGCGCGCAGTAAAAATGTCAGTATTTAGTCGGTATCACACCGACAGAAATATGCGATTGGGATCTAGATTAATTTGAATATTCATTTTAATTATTATTATTCTCGATGTGTACACGTATAAATAGGCATAGCAAACTAGAATATTATAACATCTTAAGTGTTTTATTTATTTTTCGTCTGTAATGCTGTTCGTGTGCCAACAAATTAATAATGAGATTTTCTTCAAAAAATCCTTTTCGCCAACTAAAGAGCCAACTGTCAGGCGACTATTTAGTCTTCAGTGTGCTTGTACTCTAACACGCTCCCGGTGGGGTGAGGGAACACGCTCGTCGACATTATAGATTTTTAATGTATATATTCGCTAGTTTAGCTAGTACGTCTTGTTACAACTTGTATGACATTTTGGTATTGTTATTAATGAACTTCCAGGGGAACTCGCTGACGGTAGGGAAACATGTCTTTGTATGTAATTCGGAATAGCAGTATATTTACTTATTTCAGATGAGAATTATCTATGTTTGTATGTTGTATTAACAAATTGTACAATTTCAGGATGATGTTTTTGTATATTGTGTAACATATATGTTATTTAACATTTAATAAATGTTATTTTAACTTTAGAAATCGTGACACTTTTATGATTTATTTTATGTATAATTACCTATTTATTGGAAATTGTATCGTGTGTATAATTCTATCGTTGTAACAGTAGTTGTATTACGAGTTTTCATTTTATTTTAATACAATCATTAATATGTTCTAAAAGTGCTCAAAAGCACAATTTCAGTACTCTTATCCTGACAAAATACATTAACCTTTGTGTCGATAATACATTAATATATTTCAGTTATGAGCGTCATCAATCATCATATTGTCGTTGATCCCGTTGTTGAAATGTGAAATATATTGAAATTAATTTCGTTTGTTGCAGAAGCCGATTACACACTCGACGATTCCTTTTGGAATGAAGAAAGCCCAGTTGGTGAGTAATTTTGAAAAAATATTTTTTAAATTACTGTCGATATAAATAAGTAAGCACATTAACTGTCAAAATAAGCGTCCGTCAAATTTTTTCGACCTTATCTCAATAGTGGAAGGTTAATATTCGATTGGTAAAATTTGACGGATTCGGGTAAGCGGACCTGCTGGTGTTTGTACAATAACGTGATGTTTGACATATTGGAAACCCAGTGTTCTACAAACAGGATCATGGGTTGTTGTAATTTTTTTCCGATTTTTTTTGGTGCTTATTGTAGATCCTAACAATTCAGTTGTCAATTTACTAGGCCTTGTGGTGGCCTTGGTGTGGCTAAGTGGGGTAAGAGCTATCCTTAACAAAACCATTTATCATATTTTTTTACCTTAAAGATCTACTAACATTTTTTCACACCACTAAGAAAATCAACCACCCACACAACTACACAACACACTTAAAACATTAATTACTCCCAACACTAAACATTACCAAATCTCATCACCAACCCAACCCAACGTTGGTCGCCATGTTTGTCACTCGCAGCGAAATGTAAAAACGTTCGTAAGTCGGACGTCCGGCGGCAGGCGTACATCAAACCGGACCGGACCGGACCGGGTCATAACCATTCCAGTTTTCGTCGACAATGTTTTTGACGATTTTTCATGTCATTTTTTCGCTTACCGTACTTTCAAGTTAAGTGATTGTGTTTTGTTTTTATTTTGTTAATTAATTTGTATATGGTACGGTCGGTAATAATTTTATGTTTTTGGGAGTTGGTTATTTTATTTTATGTATTGTACTGTTTTTTTTTTATGGATAAGATACAATTTATTGCTTGCTTGCGTCTTTGATGTAAGGAATGTGATATCAAATTATTCCAAGCGAAGAGACACAGAGAGAAAAGCAGAGATCTCCAAAACTGAATTAATTTAGTTTTCCGATTTCATACTTATTCCTACAATATTCACAATATTTCAAGGCCATCAGTTTAGAAATACCAAAAGTAAACTGTATATTTACCCAAAATTTCCAGAGTCCGTCAACCAACACGACCCACAGTTGTCAGCCTTTGTTTCCGAAATAGAAATGTTTGATCATTGTGCCATTCATCACACAAACGCGACCGCCGAGGGCACACACAACATAGTTTAATAACTCATTCATTACAAACTAAAATTTCTGTCACCACATCAAAGTGTATCGAAGCATTCCGCGAAACTAGTTCGAGCTGGTTTGAAGCGGTAACGATTCCGGTTTTCGCCGGCTTCCCACGTTTTGAAACGTGAGGTTATGTGTTGTGGGAGATTTTGTTTCGTTTAGAAATTGTTTGTTTGGAGTTTCTATGTGTTATTTAAAGGCTGTGGCTTCTGGGAGTAGTCTGGTTTCACTGTGGAATATTCTCGAACGTTCTGTTTGAAGGAAACCGTAGAATGTAGCGGCCAAGAAAATTGTTGTGTATCAGTTTATGTTTGGAGGTTTGGAATGCCTCCAAAGCTGTTGAAAGGTTTGGGAATTCATTTGGAAATTGGTATGCGGCAATTTTTCGACTTATTTGCGTCATAGAGAGATCTAGCTCATAGCTAAGCGACAGTCACACGGGTCGGTCGATTGAAGTTGATCCATAGTTGGGAAAGGACTCGGCAGAGATGAATTGCGTCATAAAGATAGATCAAAGTGCATCCTACAATTCTTCAAAGGTAATCTCTCTATCGTTCCATATGTTCTTAGCATATGACCATACAACAAGATTCTTTCTATTACAATGATAATATCCTTATAACCAAAAGTACTACAACATACCTTTGTACTACAGTCCCGGTTAACCCAATTCTATAACAAATAAGACGTGAGCTCACTAACTGCACTATAAAGGATTGAATGCACGCTCGCATGCAGGTAAAGTGCATGCTAAGGAAAATGCTTGGTTTTACATTTGGAAAGATCTTTTATTTATGCTATATTATGCTATGAAATTCTTTTGTCTGTTTGAGAGATAATTTTCTGGTTAGGGAATATGATTGTTGTCCTTAATAGACTGATTTGCATAATTCCACAGGATTTACAATGGTTGGATATGGGTACCGGTTACCATTATTTTCCCATGGCTAAGTACATATCCACTCGGGTAGACATACAATTGATCACAGGTTGTGTGACCATCGATATTAGGATATTTTTATATATCAGAAGGCACATTACACTTTAAAATTCTGCTATAATTTTTTCATCTATTGTAGTTGTTTCGGTTCTATCTGACGTCAAAAAGTTTGACTACTCCCACCAAGGGTAAATTATTATCAGTCAAATCTTTCAATTGATAAAAATAACATTGCTACAAAAATGTAAATAAAAATACGGTACAAGTTCATAAGTTAACTGAGATGTTGTGATTGGATCGCGGGAGGTGAATCGAGTCGTTTGCATGCGCGCGACACTTTCTCGATGAGACTTTCCTATAGCACGCCGAGAGAGTGGTACAAGTGATCAGCGGGACGGGTTTGTAGCTTTTTTATTTATAATTGATATACTGTCACTGTCTATCATTCAAATTGTAAATTACAATTATTTTTTAATTCTAATAATGAAAATTAGCAGTTACATTTTCGTTAGACTTCCCAAAAAAGAGGAGTTTCTCAATTCTCAATTTGGACGATGGTATTTTTTATGGTACACAATCAATTTCAGCTAAGTGATCTGTGGTCTTGTTAAGGAACTAATGTGTTAGGGTAGGTAAAATAATAAAAAAAGAAACTAAGTTAGATAAGATATTAATTTATATTTAATACTTGTAAATTGCAATATGATAACATAGTCGTATTATTTTACAAACAGATTCTAAATTGAGATACTTCTCAGAACACATGCTATACAACTATCAGAAAATATTACTCCAGTTTAATACATTGCAATATAATATTCACAAAATTATGCAATGTTACCATGCATGCAATTCACGTACTCTGTAATATGTTGGTAATAGCTTTTTCTTGTTCCTGTACAATTCGCAAAGCAGCTTTACAGCCATTCAAAATACCCGGAATTAAGCAAATTTTGTTGCAACATTCCAAAACGTTATGTATTTACCTTAAATACAGAATACCTTGAATTCAATTAGTGTTTGAGCACGTAGCGTAGCAGATGCTACGAATGCATATTTGCCGTAGCGCGTAGGTGAGGCTACGCCGTTGTTGCTACGGCGTAGCTGCGTAGCATGAGTTCAGGTATTTTATTAAAATAGTTTTTAGGTATAAATCGCTGGTAGCTTTAACTTAAGCGCTAAACGGTTTATATTATGAAAACTGAAAACAGCACGACTTGATCTTAGCTCTTACGTATCACATTATCTGTGAGATTGTCTTGGATCGGATCTTCGCATACATATTATAATTCTGCGGTACATACATTATATTCTTAAGAAACCTTGTTTGAATTGTGATCAAGTTTTACCGGAGTAGTTATTCAAAACATACAGATGAAGTAGATTTTTCAAAACAACCTAAGTTTTAAAAAGTATTAAAAAATATAGGAAAGAAACATTCACCAACTACCACTACCCACCTCGAACTCCAATCAGCCAAATCAATTAAGTAACTTGTAACACAATTATGAATAAAAAATAATAAAAACGCTTACACATAATACATCCTTATTCCGATCGATTTGAAATCGATTAGAATTTAACATTTATAACCTTTTCCTGAATATTCACGATCTACTAGGTTCTCCAACCAACAATGTCAAAGAACTCCTAGATCAATGAAGCAACTTGTAACACAATTACTACGAGAAAAAAATCGCTTACACATAAGACATCCTTATTCCGTGAGATCCGATTCGGAATCGATTAGCGCTCGGGTCACGTTCGCTGGCGGCGCGTGGCACCGTGTATGAATGTTTGAATTTCCATGTAGAACGCATTGACATGTAAATTTTCGTTCAAGATGGCGTACGATGTCGCGCGGTGCTATCGTGCGTTCTGTTCTAGAATAGGTACGGGGGGTTTTTTTTAATATGGTTGTATGCAGTTGGGATATTGTTGGGCTATTTTTATAATCTGTGATTCAATGAAAATTATAAGTGCTACTTTTTTATAAAGTAGGCTGAAAAAGTGTTTATTTTCTTGTCGGGTCTTCTTCGTGAAACCCATTCCTTAGAACCATGCAACTAGTTTGACGTTTCGAAAGAGCTTTTACAGGCCTATTTGAAATATTTATTTGTGAGTTGTAAAAGTGGTTTTGAGTAGCAATTATTAATTTCTTAAGAAGCACATTTACTTTGATAACTTATTCTTTTATGTTTCAGTTCAAATATTTGTTCATTCAAAAATCCTTGTTGACATTTACAAATTACAAGTGTATATGGAGAAGGTAAAATTAAACTTCAACATCTAAGAATTCGATTAACACTAGTGTGCACTCAAGCCAAAAACTTTTTGATGTGTTAATTAATTACTTTGTAGAGCCTTCGCATACCTTACTTCGTTAAACACAATATCCTTATCCAATACCGAATTACCTTAAACTGTCAACAGACTTATTCCGAGTTAATTCGTCCTTTTTGCCGTACAACCTGAAAATTAGCGCAGACGTTCCGTCGCCGAGTGCCGGAAAATCACGTAAAGCGAGCGCCCATGCTTGGCTGGGTTTCACGCATTTTGGTTCAGCTCTGTCTTTACACCACCCTGTGTGTAGGTAGGTGTATGTGTGTGTGTTCGTTAAATGGGTGTTCCGTGCAAATATGCTGTGTGTACTGAGAATCTGGGCTTGTTTCGTGTTGAGTCTTAGATTTTGTTGTTTGGTGTAGTGTTAAGGTTCGGTTTGGAGTTAGGTTTTTCTTAGATTTTTCCCCGCCCTCAAAGTCACTCCTTGGTGACGCATTCTCATAGAAATTCTGCACTAAGGAACGGCTTAAGTAACCATGAAATGTCTCTGAGTGTGTTCATTTGACTAATATATTGTGTGGTTATTTAGGTGTGATTTGTCAAAGTTGTCAAGACAATATTATTGTAATGTGAACAAAACTATTGATATAGTCACAAAATATTGATTTATTATTACAAATAAAGTTGAACAGGACTTGGTTTTTATGCGGTCTCAAAACTTTTGACGATGGAAAAATTGCGTAGAGGCTTGGCTTTTTTTACATTTAATGTTTTTGGTGGGATTTTCTTTTACTAATTTTAAAGTGGAATGAAATTGAATGTATGTTTATCCTTAAGACACTTTTTGCGGACATTCCATTTCCCCGTAATCTCACACTGGTACAAACGACAGAAATAACGCGACATTTTTGCCCATCTCTGCAGATCAGCAGAAGGCTAACATTACCACATCCATACAGCCTTCCGGTGATAATTTCAGCCACAATCTTGCCATTTGGCCATCAAGTGTTCAAACCTGGATCAAAACCGGACACGCCAATACCAACCCTATTCCAACTGCACAGGGTGTAAAATTCTTTGTCAGGTGTATAAGTAACTGCTGTACATGACATGTAAATACCAACTTTCTGTCAGCTACATAGGGTGTAAAATCCTTTGTCAGGTGAATGGTTAACTAAAATTTATGCTGTAAGATATCAACAAACACATAATACATTACAGGCTAGTATGCCAATTTCTGGCTATCTATTTCCGAAATGTAGATCCTATGTGAGGTTTTGGGTGTCATTGAATGCGATAAATGGGTTCAAATCGCGGTTGAAGCGGCTATCTCATCTGGGTTGAGCGAAAATGGTCCTTAAAGTGATGGGGAGACGATTTAGAATTGCTCGTCTTTATTTTGCCTGATAAATTGTTTTTTTTTTCGTAGCATTGAAAATTATAATTAGTGTTATAATAAAAGAAAGCAAGGAGTGTATGTAGACTGTACTAACTTAATGGCTCACCTACTTCTCGAAGAAATTAAGCCCTTAATGAAAGCTGTTCAAAATGTAACATTATTAAAATACCGCCTTTTTGCAAAATAGCAATTTAAAATCCAATCAAATTAAGCCCTTATTTCCATTATCGGATAAAATGTATTCTTAGCTTCGCAAACAAATACTTGGTATATTATATGTCGTAGCCAACTGATTGAAATAGCATTTCCATCAAATATCCAGCCTTCGATTCAGTCACACGCCTATACGTCGATGATCCAAATAGTTGGCGTCAACGTTCAATATAACAACAAGATGACCGTTTACAAACTTGCGTCTTAAGATACTCATAGGCTATGACATTCACAATTAATGTGTCTTTCTATTGATAGAATAATTTTCATAATCAGCTCGGCATATAGATACACGAGAAAGTCTTGAGAAAAAACATAGGCTACTATTTTTCTGACTTCGGGATAAAATTCCTTCAAACCGCAAATAAATAACTTTATTAAAATTAAAAAAAAAATACTCCATAACCCACCACCAACCAAAAAAAATTTCAAAACCTCTAAACAGGAGCATATAGTAAGCCACTCAATTCGGGCACATAACTCGGCGATACAAGAAGGCTTACAAAGGGTAGGAAGGCTCTTGACCGATCACTTTGTTACAGCTCCAGCGACTGAAACTCCTGAAGCGATCCTCGGAACCTGAAAGTGATCGTTAAATGTTTCCGTGAATAAATTATTATTGGGATGGAAAATAGTGATGTAAAGTCAGGGGGTTCGAGGAAACTTATAAAGTTTCTTCATTTTATGATAAGTTTTTCATTAGAAACAGTCTTAGGATAATATGAACCTATAAAATATGTACCTATAAACAATACATACAGACTGTAGTTCGATCCAAAACCGCAATACATGATCGAAAGTTGAGTGTTTGTTTACGAAAAATTCAGTTGATCCCAGCACAGCTACTAAAGGTTACAATATGGTCCTGAAGGCCAACTTTGGTGATCTCACGGGAAAAATGTAATACTATAATTGTATACTATACTTTAATACTATTGATTGCATAAGCTCACTTTATTTTTTTATTATGGCATAGGATATTACTGTTTATACAAGGAACACGGTGCGGGAATCAAAACATTTGAACATTAACAAATAAGTTCAAAACCCCAGTTTTATTCATACAAACCAACATAACAAACATACCAACTGATATATCTACACACAATACACTCAATGTTTTTACAGCAATCTAAGCAGGAAGTGGAAACAGTCAAGTACAAACATAATATTAATTTAACCCCACCATACGGGTCACGTCAGCCCCACGCAACAATTTCAACTTTAAATAGAGTACAACCAACTTCCAGACCCATTCAATGTCTTGTACGAAGTTGTACGAAGTTGCACGAAGTTGCCCGAAGTTGGCTAGCTTTTTAATCTTTACGTTTGGAACAGGCGTTCGTTTAGCATGTTTTTAAAGTTAGTGCGAAGAGGTTAAGTGAAGGTTTAGCTCTGTTTTGCTTGAACTGCGTTTCTTACCGCATTTTTTATTGTAAAAACAATATTTTTAATTTAAATTGTGACCATTTATTTGACAAAAACCTTGTTAAAAATACGATATATGTATACTTTGCTTTTAAAAATACTATGGTTTTCAAAAAACTTTCAGAAAGGGATTTCACAGACTTTTCCTACCGGGTCTTTACATATAGAGTTTTCGTCAAAAAACTTGCCTTACCACAAACTCAAAATATATTCCAAATTCAAGTCCCCATTCAAACCAGCATTACAGCACCTTACAATGCCAGCTCCGAACGCAGCGCACCCATGAATAACAATATACGTACATGCATGCATGCATACATATGCAGGTAGGACAGGCCCTATCGCTAAATGCAGCGCCATGCATAATGCACGCGTCATCTGCGCGATGCTTCGGGCGGCGGAGGGTTGAGTGCGCGTTCGAGCGATGAGCGGGTTAAGTGTACGTATGGGTATGTTGTACCGGTTATTGCAAACGGTTTGATATTGCAAGTTCCTAGTATTGTTTGATTTTAAGAGGTCATAAGACGCCAGTTTGTAACCTGTGAAATGAAAGGCCCTTTTGGTGTATTTTTTATTGGTATTTTTTTTGGTGATAAGTTCTGGAAGTTTTCTTTAAGTTTACATTTATCCATAATCATTTCAAGACCATTAATAGACAGTCATAAATCCTATACCTTTTCATCTAATCGTGTGTATGTAATTTATAAAAGGATTATACTTAATTTTTGTACTGCATAATGGTCCTCCTTCAGCCATGCCACTTATTTTCAACAAATAAAACCATACATTTTTCTAGTCACCATCTTAACCTAAAACGTCTTATCATTTCATTACAACTACCCACTAAATCCCACTTCAAACATAGAACGTCGCTTGCATTTGTTTTATAGGTCTCAATAGCCCCCATAAAAATGGCTGCAACTTTATATCTCTGTAACTTAGACCAGACCTCAACGATTCATGGTCTCTGCTTTTGTGTGGAGAACGTTTGGTTCAATCTAGTGGTTTTATGGTTGCCTTACTAGTTTAATACGCCACTGGATGTCGTCAAACTGTCCTGTAACTCTTGCCGATTAGGTTTACGTGGCACGTTGAGGTTTTGCTTCTAAGCGGGTTGGGTTGTTTGTGGCACAATGGATTTTAGGTGTATTGTCTTTTGTTTTTAGTAAGTGTCGAAATCAGTTGTTTTGCAATTGTTTCATGACGTATAATTATTGACATTTTTAGCAAATGACATTCTAATGTCTAGAGGATAAGGTTGTAAATCCAATGCACTGTCATCATCATAGCCTTTCGGTTCTGCATGAATACCTGTTTCTTAATTTGAACAATCTCATAACCTAATTTCTTGACAAAAAACAAACATTATTTTCTCTTTACTTTTCCCTTAAGAACATGAAAATCATTAAAGTTCACTCACTCTATATAATGTGTACATCTAAAATCATTACCCCATTTGGGTTCCGCTAGTCGCGAAAAACCATAACACAGTGAAAAGCTGTGCAAAGGAAAAATGATAATGGGAAACCATGAAAGTATTTTAGACGTATATTTTCAGTTATTTTAATCCACTTTTCTTTGAAATTTCGAGTATTTTTTAAGCATTTACGTCACCGAATTGAGAATGTCCTTCTTTTTGAAACTGTAAGAAAGATGTGTCAAAGACATGAAACATGATTATTGAGGGAACTATAAAAGGTGAAGAAAAATTCACACATAAAATAATCTACCACAACAAAACTCGTTATATGACAAAACAATTTTCCTCTACACTTGTTCACACCTCAACCGCTAACAAAGTTGCTCCACCAAAAATAAACACAATACATAAAAAAGAAAGTGACTCAACAAAATTCTCTCGCGAAAATAGGTCACAACGAACTCATTATAATTAATTAAAATTACACCAGCCCAGCATTCTGTAGCACAAAACACTCGTTACATTCTCCAAGTACGGTGATTATGACGTGACGTCAGACCACGTCAGACCGCGTCAGACGACGTCATACAGCCAGTAAGTAATTAAACGGTGACGTCAGTTTGTATACTTGAATACAATTGTTGCTGGATTTGAATTTAAGTTCGTAATAACTGGTAGCTTATTTAGATATGTTCGCTAGAGTAATAAACATTTTAACTGTTGGAAGATGTTCAACGTTTAGCTGTAAGTTATGAAGCTGAATTGCATCGTTACAAAGACTTCATTTTTGTTCCTATTATATTTTTCTTCAGTTAAGTGCAAAAGTACAAAATATGGAGGTACTGCCTTTCATATCAATGAAAACTTGTAAAAGAATATAATAATATGTCGAGTTACTCCGGTAACTGGGTTTAGGAAGTCACTCCATGTGAAACATTGGTACTCAGCTGCATCCAGTTAGACTGAAAGCCCACCCGTATATACTTATGAGATGGCTAAGCTTTTGCATATGACTACAATATTTCATGTTATTATGTTACACCGCGACTATAAATAAAATCCAAAAATATCGAAACACAAAACCAAATGACAAATTGCTCCCATTGACACAGTCTTTTAACAAGAACTTCAAAACGATTAACCCCCAAACCTTTACAAAATAACAAAATATTCGCATCATAAATTACTCCACACATAATGTCATCAACATATTTTAAGTTTTAAAATTTGTTATAAAGAACAATGGTTTGGAATCTATTCCGTCATGTTCGCTTGCCTTCATTGACGTGTATTGTTGAAGCTCGCTGTAATTAATATGTGATATGGGGATTTATATGATTAATTATGCTCGTGTGTACGTAGGTATGAATAGAGAGTATATTGTGTGTTGTTTAGAACAAAAAGGTATGTTGTCAGAGTTTGGTGTTGTGTTATAAGAGTAACTGTAGGTGGAAAACGTAAGAGTAACGAGTGCAATTTTGCAATGCATAGGAAAAGCTGACTGCTTAATAATAGACAGTTTTTTGAAAGTGATAGTTTTAGGAAGATTTCATAAAATGATAGGATTGTTTGGCTTATGTTTCATTATTTCTTTATGCAGTCACTTTTTTTTCATTATATTTTTCAAAAACTTGTGAATTTTATACATATAGTTCGTAACTTGCAAAACCGTTCAAGAAGCTATAATGTTTAGCCTCCAAGACGAATCAACATTAAACATTAATGTATCGATTTCACCACCATCTCCGTGGTTTCAACGCCTCTGTCCCAAGAGCTTTACCGTATCGAGAGCCGGGCCCACAATAACTTTGTTCCACCGCTTATCTTTAATTAAGCAATACATCATACTAAGCAACACCTATTTTAAGTTCACAAACATACCAACGACACCACCAGCTTAATTTGACCTCCATACTACCGTCACTCATAAAATAAAATACTGGTTAAAGAGGTCTTGGTACACTGGTTGTGGCTACATGGCAAAGATTTAGGGTAAATGTACATGTTTTCGGCTCCATCTGTTTAAAGTTAATTAAGTCGCGTAAGGGGTTTTTGTTGTACGCTGACTTGTTAGTTTTGGACACTTTTCGTATTTCATGAACATGTGGGTAGAAAATGTTATCCATTAATGTCTGAGTATGCCAATTTTACTAGGTCGCTACTACGTATTTGTTTCGATATTTTTCTACAAAAAAGAATGCAAGTGGAAGTTTCAAAATACGTCAAAATTAAGTCATGTAATTTATAACATAATGCTTAACTTTTTATTTTTATGAGAAATCCAATCAATAGAAATATAATTCAATCCACTGCAGAAACCTTCTCTTCAATACCCATTTCAAAAACCAGACCATGATCAATATAAAAAGCATAAGCGCAAAGTTCTTAATCATTTCCATTTAAAACTAATATCATACTCGTTCGGCCTTCACCGTCTCGACGCTCCGTTATACGGCGTCTTGAAGACGCTCCGTTATACGCTGTCTTCACTAATTATTTTCATACGAAGCTAATTGGGCTCAGTTTAGTTTCAATTACGATATTACTTCTTGAGACTGGAAGTTTGTACGGCGGTATCATTTAGTTTTCGGAGCTTAATTTCGTGTTTCAGATGATTGTGATGTTTTTATTCTGTTGCTTGTTTTTGAGTTCTGATTTTTGTTGTTTGTGTTTTTGAATATTTCTTGAGACATTTTTGCTAAGGTTGGTATAAGTAGAGGTTAGTTACATACTTTCTTACTTCGTCTATCTTCTTTTTCTTTAATTTAGCGCTAGCGCCAACTACTGAACTTCCTTATAAGTCACAACCTTCACCTTCTCTTAGTCGACTATATTTACAATTTCAGGATTACGCAAAACACGATATTAACATAGAGTATCCTAAAATAGCAAGCATAGTGTACCTTTGAGCACATGTTTATTTTGACATCTAACAATCTGTTTTACTATTTCACTAGAGTAACCTGGTCAAATGGTCAAAGAATCTGTATCAAACACTTCTAGCTTAAAATCACGATGAAATCACAAGATTAAAATTAATAAATACTATCATCTACACCACAAAATTAACAATACTCCCTTACTACATATTCTACCACACATACCTACATAAAATCTACCATTCTTCTACACCCGACGTCTCGACACGTGTACGAACGTTCAGACCCGTCGTCGTAGAACAAAAGATTTTGCCTGTTCGAGCATTCAAAGTTTAATTGAATCTTATGAGGACTTAATTGAAGGCACGAATATCCGGCTTGACATGGAAACTTCATGTTCAAACCGTTTATGTGTTTGGGTGTTTGAATTTGGAATGGCGGATGGTGGTTTTTTATTATTTAATTTATTTACTTATTTCCAATCAACTGTCAACTTTCATTTGAGGAATAAATAATATCTGAAGAATATATTTGAATATATTATTCAGATATGTTTCGACAGCTTTTGTGAATTTAGAAAATATTTTAAATTTTGTCAAATATATTCTTCAGATAAAATCGGCTCCTAAGGCATAATCTGATCTTGCCGATGTATGTTATTTAGATTGTCTTAACAAGAAGTAGCTAACAGTGATGGCTGTGCAGTATTGTTTAAGGCGAGTAAGTAATGTTTTCAGAAAAATAATTGTTAAAAATTCTGGTCTGTAAAAGGTTCAAAAGTTACCATCGCTTAAAAAAAAGTAGTAAGGCAGCTCAGGAGTCCAGTGTACCCCTATCGGACTATTCAATAACACAAACACGTCACTAGGTCCCTCAACCGCAGCTCGTTCCAAATTAAGTTACGGATTACCCGACTTTACTATTAGTTCGTACTTAATGTAAAAGGGTGTTGTGTTTACGAATTTCGTTTGTTTTACACCCTTTTAATCCTAGAACTGATTTCGTATTCGAGCTGGCCCAAATTGCGTATCAATATGCCGCACAGTTTTTGGGTCATTTAAAAATAGAATGTGTTTTCTAAAAGCTGGGGTTTATAGAAGTGACTTTTTGTCGTTTTGACTAATTTTTTTTTTGTTTTGGGGGAACACAAAAGTATGTAGGTATGAGGATTAAACGCCAAAACATTAAGTTCATAAACTTGAATAGAACTTACTCTTTCCTAAGATTTCGCGGGTCGTGCTTAATGCTTACTCAACAAGTGTCAAATTATCTATAAATATTCCACACTACAAAACAAAACATGCATAAACCCCAAAGAAATATTAAAACCACTCGCTCACCTTAACTCTTGTCCCACTACTAAACAAGCTTCCCTCAATATCATACAGATAATCCTCACAATATGTAACATGCCATGCTCGCGAGTGCACCAGCCAGCGTCAATTTAATTACACATCAAAACATCAAGATGGCGTATTCTCGTAGTACCGCGTTTGCGTACGCCCCAATTCGCGTATGACAATGTCGGCGTATTCCAGTCACTACGAAATAGGGATACGAGAGACTCACGCCCTGATTATTGCGGGCGTAACATGCTTTTTGTTTTGTTCTACGATTCCGAGATTCTGTGTTTTGAGTTTGACTGAGAACAGGTGGGGAATTGCGTTTTTTGGTAATGAGAACTTGCTTATGAGTAAAGTTTTGATCACGTTTAATGAGAACTTTGAATATGTTGTGTATTGTTATTATATTGCTACTAGTTTCTACAGAACATACATAATGACTAATCCTTATTTTAAATTTTATTTTTTTGAATATTTGTACGCCTAAGAGGCCAAACATGAATGGTAACTTTATTTTCTTGTATAACAACCTGCATAACTATATGTACACCCATGTTTTTTACAAATAAAGTATCTTGTATCTTGTATCTAACAAATAAGAAGGCTATAATCAACTTAACCGTGGTTTTATCCTTTTTGCACAAAATACACGAGGATTAAAGATAGCCCAAGTATTCTGTATATACACATATATACCTACATATATTACTTAAAGATCCCATCAAAATCTATTCTTGCATGAAACAGTTTCCACATCCAAACTTTCTCTATTAAAATATGATTGAGACATACATTTATATATCACAAAAACATCTCAAAGCAACAGTCACACAACTGTACCACATATTCAGCGTCTCTTTGAATAATAATTACTTTGATCAATGTTATAAGGATGCTTATAATTTCACGCTACGAGGAAAAACCTCGAGAAAATGAGTCGGTCGCGGTTCCATTTAGTTATGAGCAGAAGAAATATTAATTAGTAGAGCGGTGTCGCGCTGTCAAACGTTTGACTGTTGCTGGGGAAAGTATGGAACTTAATAAGTAGTTCGGTTATTGTGAAAATGTAGTTCCTTTTGTTTGTTTTAGGTGATTATGTGCAGTTGTAAGCTGTAGAATTCTGTGTGTATTATGTTGTGATATTCAAGAATCGAGGACATTTTTATGCGGCGGGTTTCAATATCCTATCCGCCAGCTTGCTAGAGACAGGAATTTGTCAAAACTTACGTCAATACCTTAACCTTATTTTCCAGAGTTTATTTTGTACAAAAAAGTATTTCAATATTATTGAACAGTATTTATCTGCGATCCTCATTCCAAACTTCGTACCAACAAAACTACAAGTAATTTCAGTTCAACAATATTGATTTACAGAAATTGATCCTCAGCAATACAAACTGAACTTACAATATCAGATAAACCAACAAATAAACAGACCGACAAACTACTTGAAATTCGATCCTTCATTGTAAGTAGCGCACTCAGATTTATAACAATGAGCGCCCAACTCAAACATGATATTTACATATATACATACGTACTTACATATACGCTTTCAATAGAGCCAAATGAAAGCCCGTCCTAGCCCTGCCAATCATATATTAATAATTAATTATGGTAGATGCGGCGACACGCTATATTAATTACGTGAATGATAGGTTTTGTTCGACACACGAGAAATAGAGGACAGATCTAATTAAATTAGTACGAATAAGTTTTGAAGTAACTTGATATTATGAGTTTTGTGTTTCGTCTAGACTGGATTGCTGATTAATTAAGGCGATGTCTTTGACGATGCGTTTCAGCACCTAAATGGTTCAGACGAAGGGACGATGAACAATTAAGTACTTCAAAGTACGTAGGTATATAAGTATTATAGTAGCTCGTGACTAAGTAACAGCCACAAGGGTCGATCATAAGGTTAAGCAACGGTTGGCACACTCTGTCCTTGGATGGACATGGATGGACCATCTACATATATCATGAAAAGTTCCTCCGTGCTTCTTAAGGCACTTTAAATGAGATAGAAAAATTTTAAACCTAAAGCTTCTAATTTCAATATCCCAGTTTTCTTATCCATGCAATTATTCCAAGATCGTCATAACCAAAAATTATTCGCAAAATTACCGAACTAAAAATTGATCTTGAAAAGAGAGCATGGCCAAGTTATTGAGTTGTTCCCTATTATCACCAAGCACATTATCCGTACGCTTTCGACCAAGAACCTCTTTACAAAGCCTCAAGACCATTCATTGCAAATGACAGCGAATACAAATGATGGATGGGGTTCAGTCTTTCGCGGTGAACTTGCAGAAACTATCATATTTTATGTAGATATATTTAAAGGTGGTATGGTAATTGATAATCTGTTTAAAGTAGGTAATAAAGTCACTGAAAACCTACACACACATTTTTGTGATTAAGGTAGTGGAAATATGTTCAGTTTTAAATCTAGTCATAGACGGACAAGTTCGTTTTGTTTTAAATAGAAACTCAACTGACCCAGAGCACAGCATTCTCAAAAATGGAGCCAAATTCAAAATGACGCATAAGAAAATTTTAATGTAATTTGTAATTATTTGGATAAGATGTGATACCAATAAATCATTTAGGAAGGCCATTTCATTACACATACATTTCTACCTCACAAAAAAACGCAACACACGCTTACAAAATACCTCGAGCTTCATATAAAATGTCAAGTTGGAGTGTTCACGAGGAGCTCTCGTGAGCTAAATGAGTTCCAATCTAGCCGGCCGTTGTTGGGTTTAAGTCCGTCATAAAACGTGGGCTTTGGCCCCGTTTATAGCTGGCGATCTTATACTTGGAATGCAGGTGGCCGGTGCTTTTTTTTGGTGCAAATGAGTTTTGTTAATGATTTTGTGTTTGGATTTACTAGGTTTGTTTTTTTACTGTCATTAAAATGGTTATCATGCGGTTACTCTTATGAACGGTTACAATTTCTTCAATATCGGAGCATTGGTTAGCGTTTTATTGTAAAGTTTTTGGTGAAAGTTATGATATATTTTTAGCTACCGCTGCTTTATTTAATCCTCATCTTCCTGCCCGTATATGCATAACTTTTCCTTTTTCACGCTTCTCTGTCCGTCATCACTTCATTAGTAATATTATATCCAGCGATATCAACATTCACTCCCCTTATTGGTTATCCTCTTCCTCCATAACAACTTGCTGGAAGAAAACCTGTACCACGTCATGATGTACTTACCGTATTTAATCTGTAAAAAATATGCTATCTTGTTCAAAAACAAGAGCTAATATTTTTATTTTATTGTTCTTAGGTGAAGTTGAGCGGTTGTTACGCGAGTACCGACAGAATCAGGAGTTGGTGCGGAATATCGGCGCGCACTACTACCAGATCATCTACCCGGTGCAGCTGCGTCACCACGAAAAGATGGGCATTTCTACGCGCGAAGTCAACACTCCTAAGGTAAGAGGAATCTTCACTATCGTGTCTATTGACCATCTATCCTCTAGGAGTCACTCCTCTAAGAATGCCTTCAAATTAGCAGCAGAGCGCCGCACTTCTGTCGCGCAACTAATTTGAAGGTGTCCTAAGATATTGCTTCTAGTCTTCGTCCAACAATAATTTATACTTGATTACTGACTTAGATTCTCTAAATATACTCTCATTACGTTAGGAAATTCATATAAAGAATATAAAATCTAATATAATTACCTCAATAAGAAATGTAATTGGAGGGTAGCATAAATCCCAATTATAATCAGTTCAAAGTTACATAGTTCACTCCCACTGCTAAGCAAAGGCCTGATATAAACTGTTCTTATTAAAAGAGTTTCTCGTTTATTACATGAACAGAACATATTGAAAATACTTCTCAAATCAAATTGTTTTCTCGCAAACTTAATACAGACCCTATAAACAAGGCTATCTTCTCCATGAACTTTATCAATCAATTTTAAATTAACTACAAAATAGGTCTAGAATTTTTAGGATCGGCTTGAAGGTCCAGACTTGCCCTCGGGTGATTTCAACGGACTTTTAATCCACTTACGTAGTTCAGTCAGCCTGTTCGAAATTCCTCCGATGTAAACTTTGTTACCGAAAAGTTGTGTTACGTATTTAAAACGGGTAAAGAAGTAATTTTGGGTACATGTGTGTTTATTCTTAGTTCAGAAGTTACTTGGATCTTTTCGAAGTAAGCAATAACAAAGTTTAAGATAATGTGGATTTAAGCTGTTTTGATTGCATGTCAATTTTGTATTCTGATGGGTGCTTTCTTCAAAAACAAACCTTGATGAGGCTGTAAAAACAGCAAAAGACATCAAAAAGAAACATGGTCTTTTAAATAGTATTATCAACAAGGGAGTAGACTTTTATCGCTGATATTACTTTTTATCATCAGCTACATTATCTCGGGGTAAACTAAAGCACTTGGCGCATTGAGGGCTGGTATATCACAATACACTCGTTTAAGAGCATCGCTCGTTCTGAAGCTGTAAGGCGCGAAGGTCTAAAGTATCTGGGGTTCAATTACTCGCCTTTACGACGATATAAAGATCATCCGACGAACATTCCGCCCCATACGGTTGAGCACACAAAATATCCGTTCGGGAGCCAATTTAACTTCGCTTCGAACTTGTTTGAAGTTGTGAAAGATTGTTCGATCGATTCCTCTGCCTTTTAAAGGTCCCAAGTAATTATATAAACATTCTCTCCGCTATATTGAGATCCGATCTGGTGGGATTAATAAGGAAATTGGAAAGATTCGAAGTAATTATGCCTTTGTTTACGACAGTTTGCTGATAGGAATTTTGGGGTATGTGATTTTAAAAGTAAAAATTGGGAAAGTTTGTTACGACTGGACGGCTGTAAATTTTGGTTTACTTAGGGGATAACTGAGTTGAAGTTGGAGGCTGTTTTAATTTTGAATCTATTTTCGACTTGTTAGTGTGTGGGTGAAGTTTAGGGGTATTGGTTGACTTTGATGGGAGTTTTCGGCGTTTACCCAATCAGGAGTAATATTGGCATCGCCTACGGATTCTCTAGTTATTTATAACTATCTTTCACAGCAAATGTAATTAAAAGTTTAAAAATATGATTTATGTGGTAGCCCATCCGAATATGTAAAATTTCCTCCGGGCAAAAACGAGACATGAAAGTGACGCATGACGCAGAATATATTTATAGCAATATTAGAAAATTAATAAGCGATATTAAACTCCCACTTCGCAAAAAGGGTACACAGAATATCTCATAACCAAAAATAGAACCAGTTGGTTCTTTTCTATGAATGTCAATTCTACTTTAATAGGATGTGTTCGACAGCGTGGAGAAGTAAGATAGCTTAGTGGAGAAGTAAAATAGCTTAGTGGAGAATTTCTCAAGAATTCCCCGGAGTTAAAATGCAATCTACAAAATGAAGATGCTAAAAGTGAAGTCGATTCAACCAGATTAGAACATAGACGAGATAAGTTGGAACTTTTGGTTCGTTTATTTGTACGAAGTTTCATTTCGCATGATTTCGAGATAATGTCGACAGTGAGCGATGAAGAAAGTGCAGTGGTTTTGAAGGCTAGTTTTTATACAATGTAAAAAGGAGGTGGAAAAAAGGACATATAAAAGTATCAGTTAAAGATCTTAAGGGGCCACAAATAAAATTAGCTTTCATAATTGATTAAAATGCGTATAAAACAATTTTCTCTTTTTTAAACAAAGCTTTAATATGACACCTAAATTATAATCTCCCATACTAAATGTCCACCATCCCTAATTGCTAACGACAACGCACGAACATTTGACCATTTTGAAAACTTCTCAGCGGCCCTTAACTTTGGGTTTAAAACTGAAGTATTTCGTGGATTATAATACACTTAAAAGTTTAATGTTTACGAGCCTGGGGTGGGGGAGCAATTTCATTTGTCTTTCTGTCATATGGCCATAGGCGTATGAGCCCTAAAGTTTGAAAGGCATTTTAAGGCCTAAAAATTTATGAGCATATTGTTTTTGGCTTAAAAGGATTGGATAATTTTATGCTATGCTGAAGAGTTTTGAGATTTCGTTTTAGTACTAAAGAATTATCAAATTAACGATTGCTTTGTATAAGGAAAATCTTTATTATATGAAATTTTCAATCAATATAAGTAACAAGGCTTTGGTGTTTTCTTGATAATAATACTATCTTAGTAAGCCTAGCCAAGATCGTAAAAATACATACATATTCATTTATTTGGTTCCTTATTTCCGTGCGTGTCAATCGTAAATATTCTCTTATGAAGACACATCTAGGTCTTACGCACGAGTTACTTACATCTCGGAATTTAGACATAAAGATAAGTAAATATATTATAAGTATATAACCTACTTGCTTTATGTGGAATTAGTATAAAATATCAATAAAGAAATAGGCTGTGGTTGGTAATTGAAAACTTCTGTAAGTGAGTCGAAAAGTTTGTAAATAACTATTCATGGGGATAGTTTTCAAAGTCTGCATAGGTTTATCAAAATAACTACATGTTACAGACAGAGAACTTATTAGGAGAGAACTTACTACTTATTAGGGCAGTAAATAATACCAAACCGATAAAGAAAATATGGTTCAAATAAATAAATTAACATTATTATCCAAAAACATCAAAACAGACCCCAAAATATTATAAAAACACTCTTACACGGCAGTACTTGACATTAATTATTATTGTTTTCCAAAACACGACAGCTTGCCAATCAAAATCGAACCTTATGCTATTGTGATAAGGTTACAAACAGTATTGTGTCAGCCAATCACTGCTTATGCCAATATTTTGGCCATACATAATGCATAGCATTTCCCGTATTATGTTAAGACGCGTATATATTATGTGCCTAACGATGCCATGGCCGAGAGAATGTACTGGAAGGACATATAGACATAAAATACGTCAATAATATTAACTAAAGATATAGTATAGATATGTACATGGACAAAGAAAATTCTGAAAGGCAGAAATAAAGACATGAAAATGACTCGCTTGGGGTTTTTACGACTAGTAAAAATAGCTTTTAAAATTAATAAAAGTATCAATAAACGGCTTGTTTTCATAGGTTTATAAAATAATGGTCTTTGTGCAAGTACATTTCTGTATTGAAAGCCAATACGTTTAAATAAACCTCTATTCTACATTTCTCCAGCAATTTTTCTTTGATGACCACTCGCCGTATTCTCAAAGGTATATCAGTATCGGGATTCCTGAAAAATCCAATCTAGGCTTCGGCCAACGTACGCTACATATGTAGATATATATTCATATCACGGAGGAGAGAAAGATAGCGGAGATGCCATAAGGAACGTAGGTCAGGCGCTTTCTTGTAGATCAAGTTACATATGGTAGGAGTGATCAATTACTAGAATTAACGAGGCTTTGTTCTCAAATCAAAATCATAATTATCTGTCAAAGATTGATCTTGATTGATCTGTGATTTTATTTTAAAAATAATGGGTTCGTTCCAATGAAGGCATGTAAGGGCGGAGCTAGTAACGATCCTCGTCCTCCGAACACCCGCATTTTGGCGCACTACTTTCTTAGAAGATTTGGCGTTATGACATCTCCACTAGTGATTTTGTTCTCCGTGATATACAAACACACACACACACACACACATAGATACATATACGGTTTCCTTTGTAGAAGGGGTCGTTTGCGTGAACTATATTTAAAGCAAATAGCTTTCGGGTGAGCGTTTGAGCCAAAACATAACTGTACAGGGAAATATTCTTCCCTTTTGATGTACAGAATCGAATATAGTACAACAAACAGGTTTTTTGTGAAGGAAATATTACTATGTAAGTCAAAGAGCTGGATTTACTGTTTAAAATGTAAATGAAAAAGTTTTCGTTCAAATCACGATTGTTATTGCTTGGCTTGAACGATTCTGAGTAAATGCAGGTCATGCCATATGAATTACAAAAATTTTAGTCAGACAAGTAGTGTAGTAATTGATTCAGTGTTGCCTCCTCGTAATATAGACGAACAGACAGAAGACACACAATACGCTGACTGTTTTTTTTTCAATATGTACTAATTGATTATTTCTAAAATTAAAACAAAAAGCCGTAAAGCTCAACTTATGCTCTGCCAAACAATAAAACCAAATGCGTCCTTTACATCACCTTCACAATTAGCCTCTATTCTAACCCTAGATTAGTTAATTCACACAGAGATGCTTCTTCAAACCCGTGCACTATTTACAACGTAACTACGTGCAGCAAACAGAAGACGACTTAAGGGTACCCGCAGACTACAGACTAAACAGTCGGCCGACAGTTGTCCCGATGGTATTACTTTTAAAAAAAGTGAATTCCATCAATTTTTTTGCCGATCTTCATCATCTCCCAAGCCTTTTCCCAACTATGTTGAGATCGGCTTGCCGTCTAACCAGATACGGCTGAGTAGGTACCAGTGTTTTACGAGGAGTGACTGCCTATCTGACCTCCTCTAGTACTTTTCAGTCGGTTTGATACCGGCTAAATACTTGATCTTGGTCATGTGCGTGCTATCATTCATCTTCACACTGATCTATGAGCCCAAACAAACTATCGGCCAACTAAAAATTTCAAGTGTGCGGGTACTCTAATATATAAGTAACATAATATGTATATACGTAAGATATATATAATTCTATTTTGTCGTAAATCCCAGTTCAGAGGCTTCGGTAATTACACTGGCAAGATAAACAAGCTATGGAGATTCGTTTACTGACGACTAATTTTGTTTACCTAATGTCTGGATCACTAATGCGTCGATTTTTTCGGTGGTACAAGTTAGAAGAGAGTTTTGGTTTTAAAAAAATCTTTATAAAGTAAAAAAAAGAAAATATAAAATAATTTTGGCAAAAAATTTCCTTAGATTATGAGGTTTTCTAGTTTTTTGCAATAGGTTTCTGCACACTTTCAATAATATGTACCTACGTATGGGAAAGTCCTCCCAGTTTGAGTGTGGTTTTTGTCCAGTGGACGTTTGTCGGCTGTGATGACGACACTTTCAAGGTTGAAAGGTTGTTGAATATCCGAATGATATGCTTTTTGGAAAATGTAGTTTACCTATTGTTTCCTCACACTTTCAATATTAAACTGAAAATAGGTACATCAGTCACAATATTAAAGTTTTTTTTTTTATTATTTTGATATTATCAATCGCTGTCGCTTATCAATTTACCCTCCTTGTCCTCAAGGGAGGAATAAATTGCGCCTCCAAAGACAATTTTCATGGATTTACAATCATTTCTTTTTCTAACACAAAGGCGTTGTTTGCTAATTTTTACATAAAAAGCGTAGAGACGTGTTTTTCAAAAGTCTCCGCAAATAGATTTGATCAGAGTTTTTTGAATAATTTTGTATACATTTGACTTTTGATAGGCTTTTGTGAATGAGACTAAGCTGTTATGTTCTAGTTTATATTATAATATTTTTTGTCTCCATTTAATTAAAAAACTCACTACGACTGTGAATTATGTAAATATCAGTCTGTAAAAAGTATCGCATTTGGTTTTCTAATGCTCAGATATTTTTTTTATTTGGCTATAGGCTACTTTTTTAAGTGCATGCGCAAATAGTTACCACGGGACGCAGGTGGATTTTGAATAAACGTATTTGAACATGCACATTAGTGTATGATACTAGATACACATAGACTAGAATATGTTTGTCCATGAAATGATTATCTGTTACAATCAAAACCGCATTGACATAAACAATCTTATATAGCTAGAATAATAATTTATTCGTACATTCAGTTTTCAATAGTATCAGTAAATAGGTCACAGGAAATCGGTTTCAGTGATACTAATTTACGCGAAATCAATCCGTTTCGCTTAATTATGTTATTTGAATTGCAGAGAGCAACGCAAAATTCATTAGAATTGGACAGATTCACTCGAATGTAGTCAAAAGTCAATCCGGTTTTGAAATGTATGTACCTGGAACCTTGTATATGAATATGTTGTAATATTATCCTGAATACAGCTATAGTTTTGGAAATCCAAAATTTAAATTCTACTTATCAAATAATTATAAGTTTCACTTTTAAGTTTATTCATATTTTGTAAAACCCGATTCTTGTTAACGGGCCATATTTTTCATTACACCCATACTTTTATTTATTAACAAAAACGGTCCAAAGTAAAATATTCTTCACAAAACTTATTTTCCCCACTTCCTCTTTACCAAAGTTAACTGATTCTATTTAACCGTTCCAAGTTAGCGGTTGTTCAGATTTTGAAACAAAAAGGCAACAGTAAAATACAGAATCAATTTAAAGTTTATAAAACGCGTTAAGGTTTGTGGTGAGAACCCCTGTTTACTGCTAAAAGTTACCGACTCCATGCAAATTGCATTAGGCCACCGTCTCACAAGGACAGTTACTTGTACAGCCACCACAATCTTAACTTGTTTATATTTTACAATTTAACTGAAGTTTTACGAAGTTTTTAACTGAAATCTTGAGATTTTAGGGTTACGTTACTGCATGTTTGGGGATCGTTAGTGAATAGGTTTTCGAAAGTGCTTGAAAGCATTTTATTATCAAGTGTACTTAAGTCTTTATAATGATTATAACCTTGCCTTTTTGCTATCCAATTAGTACTTACAAAAATAAAGATACGTAATATAATTAAATATAAGAACTGAGCCAGCTTTTTGAATAATACAGCATATCTTGCAAAATTCATTCACAGAATAGATTCTAGCAAAACAACCCACTGATTAAAAATGTTTCATAAAATAAAGGTCCTTTTACCACATAGGTACGTAGCGCCGATTAATATGTGGCACAGCAATATCACACACACAACCCTTAACCTTCAGGAAGTGAACTGTTTGTCGGAATAGTTAAACGACTCAGCTTACCCTTAAACTCACAACAGCCGCGAAAACAAACAAACGTTAGATTGAAAGCCGCCATAACACGGCGGTCACGCATCTTACGAAGCTCCGTTACGGATTATAAGGCTTACACTAGTTACAAGTTTGTTCAGTATTACCTTACCAAAGTAATTTGGGACTTCTATTATACATGTTTACGCATGAACTGAGATTCCGCCCCTAATAATTATTTTAAGATACAAGATCGTGTCGGCTTTCCGCGTCTCACACTTGTATTAAGTCTTCGTAATGAAAAGTTGTAGATTAGATTGTTTGTAACGCAATATTCTTGAAGTTTGATTGTGATCCGTCTAAATGTCAAGTGCTGTCAAATTAATTTGGTGCTTACATAACATTTTGTCGTCATTAAGACTAGAATTTTCTTGAGTTTGTGTTCGTTTACATTTACGTAAATTGTAGAAGCAGTTTTAGTAGATTGTTTTTTACTGGCGAAGTTACTTTTTGAGACATTTTATGACTCTAAGGACGACTTCAACTTTTTAGTATGAAAGGACCAAATTTTTTAACAGCGCGGATCTTAGCATTGTGGTTGTATGATTTTGAAGTTTAAACTAATTGTATGTGTATTGTTACAGGGCAGAGGATACGATTATCAACAGGGCACGAGGTCACGCGCAAGGGTGAGTTATGGTTATTTTTACCTAGCAATACCTAAGTATGTAAATAAGGACTTCTGTACCTACCTGGAAACGCGAGTACTTTGATACGCACTTTGAAATCGATTAAACCCGGTTTAGTTACAACCTGTATGTTGGTTATTTTAAAACTTGTAACTGCTTACGACCTAGGAAAACTTTTTAGGTATATTATCGAAATAATCATCTACTTCTGAATAGCAAAGTTAAACAAAAACTATGTAACACCCATATTTCCCTTAGGAGTTATTCAAAGTCGCACACTCTTCTACGTACTAATACTTATAACGTTACAACTATTAATATTTTGTGTCTTTAAATGTACACTCGAGACTACAACTATTGTCATAAGCCTTTTTTTTAACAGCAGGACATGGTAAAGTCCACGTTTACTACTTAAGATGTTATCCTTCACCTTTCATCAGTCATCGGTGTCCAAGTATACATGTAACTTAAGTTGCATTGCCACACTCGTGCTTGTGAAGCAGGTGCTTTAACCACTAGGACTGAAACATAACTATTATATTATAGTTACTTCTGTAGTCCAGTGACCAAAGTTTCCGCCTGCACAGAACGCCATAAACATTGGAGTCCGGTGCAACATGTGGCGAATGCATTCTAACGTAAATTAAGACGAGAACCGTTTCTGTGAGGAATGGTTGACTAAGTTTGTTGATAATGATATAAAGGGCTTTGTGCGATTTTGAACCCAAAATTAATCGGTTTATAAAACTAGGTTGAGGGATTTTTTGTATGTCAAAAAGTATATAAGGTTGAGTAGTTATGTATTACATTACATTATCCTAGATTACAGTAGCTACTCTCTATCATGCGAAGGTTAAAATAATACATACCTAAGCATAAATAATTTAATGTAAAAATGATCTACACGAAGACTGCCATACCAATTAGTTCTTCAATTCTTTATAAAACAGTCGACAACAAAGTCATATACAATGAGACTTGATTTCCACACAAAAAACTATACAGTACATAAAACGACGAAACAAAAAGACCAACCAAATTTTCCTCACAAGCCAGTATTTCAAACGATGCCTTCAGAAAGGAACGCGTACTATAAAACACGTAATTTTCAAAGAGAAGTCACTTTTCCCCTGTTTTTACGTAGAAAACATACATGGAATCGCGTTTTGCATTCTGTCAGCGTTTTGGTTCACAAATTAGCAGTGAGCTCGCTGGCTTGTGGAGGTCCTAAATTAAACACTGGGCTAGATTAAAGGAGTTTGAAAATATGCAGCTCAAGTTTTTTTGTTGTTAATTTTGTGGGGATCGTGCTTTTGACAAGTAAATTTTACAAACATGGCTCTGTATTCGGACCTTATCTAAGTGTTTAAATAACCACAGTTACCAATTTATTCTATTGCAAGATAAACATTGGCTTGAATGGCTATAACATTCAGCTGAGCTCATCATAATAAACTAGGATAACGACAAAACCTGTTGACCTCAATAGCATCTAGAAAATAGATTTATTTATCGAAGCAAAATATACATGAATAACCGCAAAAACTTGTTAATCCATTCACGTAGCCACTCAACATGGAATTATGACGGAGATTTCGTATAATACCTGGTTAAAGCAATAAATTACACCTGCGTCGAAACGTGTGTATTTAGTTTCAACCTCATTACGCTGCTGCCGAATTTTGACATATAAAATTCGACTTTGCTGCTTTGATTTTAGGGCATATGATTATTTGTGACGGCTTGTTGGTGGTGATAGGCATAGGAGTGGCAAGCAATTAGTTACGCCATTAAATCATTATTGAAGTTTTAGTTCAAAACAATCATTGTCTCTTGTGTGGATGTAATGAAATAACAGTGATGTACATATTTGTTAAAGCAATTTAGTTCATGTTTTGATGTGAAATATGTACAAAGAGCAATGTTAGGTGAACCTGCTCATTCGTTAATTTACCTTGTACTAGCGTGGTGGCCAGTGACCATTGTTTCCCCGATCATTCAAAGAAAAATGTTCTGTGTCGGTTTACTTACTTCATAAAGAAGTATTGCTGTCATGTAGTGGAAGACCTCTTATTGCAACTTTAGTTAAGTAGTTAGGTCTAAACACGGTATTTTTTTAGCCAAGTTATATGAAATAGGCTATTAAGATGGATTTCCTAGGGACATCTCAAGTATTTATTTCATATTTCTACAACTGCACAAACAAGCTTACAACACAACTTGTAAACCTATAACTTCTTCCAATCCATAATACATGCAAACCCAGTTAGATTCTAAGTTCAGGGCTTAAACAGAATTAATGCGACTTGTTCCAGACTGGCTTTCATTAGGCATGCAAGCCGGTATCTAGGTACAGGCTTTCATTAGACAGAACGTTACCTGGATAGAAGGCATTCTCAAATAAATGGAGCCTTGTAATACATAATTAGTTTGAGGTTTTAATTAATGTTATAGTCTCGCGAGATTGGAATTGATAGCGCCATTAGTGTACGGCGCAAAAACGGGAGTAATTTATTGGTGTATTAGCTGTTTCTTACATGCGCGTTGTTAGAGAACTTCTTCCCGCATGGGGATAAAAAGTAACCTAACCTTTTATAGACACTAGAATATCTGTGTACTTTATTGTATCTAAATTGTATCAGCAAAGCTTTTGTATGCATATAGAAAGCAACCTAAATATTCAGGAATAACTTAGATTTCTCCATAATGTCATATTTTTGTGGAAACTATGTATGTGAATTTTGCTTTGTGAGTTATTATAAAATGATGTGTAATACCAACTCGGAGCTTAGATTAGTGTTTCACTGCAACTGGTTTAAACCAGATTCCATTCAATTTCCATCCACTTAGCTACATAATAAGCCAACATAACATACATAGTAAATTACTTCAAATAAACGCAAAATGTAGCACATTGAAAATAGCTCTAATTCCCAGTATGTTACTGCTAATAACTTCTGTATGTATAAAGCTAATTCATCTAGTTCATATCTCCCTTCTGTTCGTATGTATGTCTGTCTGTCTGTCTGTATGTCGGTATGTATGTATGTATGGAGTACATACAATAAGAGCTCAGTCCTTGTTTGTGGTGAGGGTAGCTTGTGGAAATTATATCTTAGTAGACTGTTTCTTGTAGTGTTATTTTGTATCTTTTGAGGACATATTCATGTCCCTTGCACTTTGTACCTTGGCTATGTTAAATAAATCAAAGACGAATCCAGGTCAAGTGATTTGAGACCGCAATTATAAAATATCAACAAACTCAATAACATTACAGTGCTCCACCTTAGTCTATCGTATTAAACCTTTTAGTTTTTCTCCAAAACAGTTATAGTAAGCCTTCATCTAGCCATCTACTTACCTTACTTTTATTACCTTTCTTAAATTTTGGTTCTGAAAATATCCTAAAAACACATTGTGCCTATATAATATTAGAATAAGAACCAGTTATACACCCTACGAAACAGTCTCCCAAAACCCAATGAAGTACGAATATTATCAAATGACGCATCACGCAGTCACCAAGGAATTTAAATACAGTAATGAGGATCCCAAATCAAAATTAGCAGAAGACAAACGCACCCTGAGGGAATAATCCATTAATATGAACAACAAAAGGTATATTAATGACGTCTTGCTAATTATGGCCTCGTGAGGAAATGAGGCCGTATAACGTTTATGTATTGAGGACTTAAGTTACGTGAGATGTGGCTTTCAAAGACTTCAGGATATTTCTTCATTCATTTATGAATGATGAAGACTTGTTAGTATACTTACTACTATTTTTTTCTCTCTGCCTGTCAAGCTTTCACGCTAAATCTACTGACCCGAATTGAGTCTGAGAAAGAACTTATACAAAATACTTTACTTATACTATTGAACAAAATGTACAAAATAGTATTCTCGTGATGAGGGTGGGGACCGCGGGAAATGGCATGTTAAATATAAGTAATATTTTATCTATAATATAAAAATGAATCGCAAAATGTGTTGGTAAGCTCAACAACGCCTGGACCAATTTGGCTAATTCTTTTTTTGTTGTGTTTGTTATTGTCAGGAGAAGGTTCTTATGAAAAAATATAGGGTAAAGTAGAGAAGTCAGTTGACGGGAGCGAAGCCGCGGGCAAAAGCTAGTTTAAGATAAAACCAACTGTAATTAAAGGCACCTAGTTATCGGATTCTTCTATGAAAAATTCAATAGTGTTTTCCAATAGACATCAGTATCTGAGTTATGAAAAAATATTTTAAATCGATTGAAACATAAGTAACAAAAGTTTGAGTATACTTCTAAGAAACCTTCATAATATCCTTCGAGAGTAAATTAGCTTAATATCAGGTTATGTTTACTTAGACGACTATGCCTATACCTGCTTTTTATCAAATCATAATTTTCTTTTTTACGGCAAAAACCTTTTAACTAAAACTTCCGGTGCTGATGATATTAATTAGAATTAATTTACCTTTTTTTACCTTCAAAGTAAAATAGGTCTTTTGCTGATTTACTTTATTTTTTCGTTTTGTAGAAGTATAGAAACTTCCGTTAGAAAAAAAAACTTTTTATAGACACTATCTATTAAGTTTTTCTACCCCCATTTTCCTATACCCTCGAGAAAAAAAAGCTTTTAAAAAGTCCTATGACTTTCGGTAGGATTCTAACCATTTAAAAACTACAACAATTTTAGTCATACCTAAATTAGACTCAAATATTACAAACCAAAAAGTGGAGTCACAAAAAAATTCGGTCTAGCATATTTTTAGCCAACACACGACACACAAAAGCACACCTAAGAGAAAATGATCCACCCTCCCCCCTTAATTACGCCCCCCACAGAGGTCAATGCCCTCGGCCGTAATTATTCTTACCCCCCATTTCTACCCCTTATTTTTACCCCCCGTTTTGCGGGAAAAAAAGAGTTTCAATCATAGATGTCTTTAGAGGTTGAATCATTGATGAATGATACTTGTATCGTCCATGGTGGTTCATGGGTAACCTTATGGGTTAAGAAGGGATTAATCAAGAGTGATCTGAGTGTTAGGTTGAAACTCATTTATTCGTTGACCAGATAATCTGGTTCTTATGCCTTCATTTCATGGTTTGGTGGCGTCAATAATTATGTTTTTGTGGGAGGAAATGTGATGGAAATTCTTCCTTATTTCATTATTATTTGATGGTGTTTACATTTATAATGTCTGCTGGTGACGTAGCAGTAAAGGTTCTGCTTACTTTTTGTCTCAAATAATATTTTTGAAAAATTTTCTTAACTCGCATAACTTACCCTTAGAATTGAACACAATTCAATATTAAACATAGGTATAAAACTATCTATCTTTCACTAACACCCCAAAATCTACTTGATTTCCCTACCTTTTACCAAAAATGTTCCAAACTAGGGTAGTCCGCGAAGGCGTGGGGCGACAACTCAACTAGCAGTTGATATAGTGCAGCTCCCGAACAATTTACTTAGCATTTCTTGGCAAGATTGCACGTTAAGCCCAACTTTTTAAAGGCAAATTTAAAATTATGTCTCTCAACGGACTTTTTAACGATGTAAATTCGTGCTCAAATTACTGGGAGAGGATTTTGCAGTACAAAGAATGGTTGCGTTTTGGAGTATTGGGTTTTTTTTCTAAACTGAAACTCAATTCGAATAAATGGGTATTAGTAACAAAGTGAGTTAATTTGGTAATTCATTACCTTTACTTGTTAAAACAGCTATCAATATAATTTGTATGAGATTTAGTGTGGTCGGTACCTATACAAATCGGTACCTATACAAATACATGGCTATGAGCTTCATACGGTAAATAAAGTTTACATTTTTTTTTTTACTATGAACAAGTTACACGTAGGCACATGAAAATGCTGAAAAAAAAACTTCCAAGGACCGAAAACCAAAAATCCAACAATCAGCCGCGCATAACAAATAACTACAAATGCTAGAGATTATAATGGAAGCCGAAATAAAGATAATTACGTTTGACAGATTGCCCAGGGGATTTGTCGACTCACTCCGAAGATATTACTAAGATTGTAATCTAAGTTAGTCAGGTAATCAAGCTGTCAGAAATATGCTCGAGATGAGGATTATTTTTGGAGATTTTTTTGCTTACTGTTAAGCCTAGAACTAAATTAGATATTTTTTGGCAGATGGAGGAATAGTATGACCAAGCTTTATAGGTACACGCATATTGTTGTAAGTGGGTAGGAATAAGGGTACTCCAATTTGAAGTGAAATGAGATTTTGAATGAAAGGCCTATTTTTATCGATAATATTGCATTTTGAACTTAATTCCAACTTTATAAAGTCTTTAATATTACTGGCAACTTAGAGTCTAACATATTCTTCATTCAAATGTTTCCATAGTCAGGTGAATAAAAATGTACTTACTCTTTTCGTCATACATAAAATTAGGGTTTTACCACCAAAACTCAAGTGAAAGGCACGAGTAGTGTATCATATTTTTCTTAGAGCGAACACGAAAATCTTATATTACCGAGGTGTAGAACATAAATTGTGGGCGTGACAAGTTAATTTATTGCCTTCTGCTTCTCCTATAAATTAGTACGTTGTTATTTTACGTATAATGTGATAATAATAGGAAAGGGTCTACGTGCTACGGCGTAGCTCGCGACTACGGCGTAGCATATTGTTTTTAGTGTTATTTTATTCGGTGTTAAAAGTTTTTTTTCTTGGATGGAAATGTGGTAAACTGGTGGTTTTACTTAGTTTATGGAGCTAACCACTAAATTATATAGCTTTTACTGTGTGCTAGTTTTCATAAAATAAACTATAATTTTAGCAAAATGTAGAAATCTTTGCTTGATTATATTGTTTTCAAAAATGCAAAAGAAATAGTAGAACTACCTACATAGCAGTACGGAGAAAGATATCTTATTCGTATAAATGCTGAGAACGTCTAGAAAGCCCTTGGAACACGGCGTCGTAATACGTTGAATTTAAACATTAGAGTAAACTGCACTGCAATACATTTCTATTGCAATCTCAGTTTCTACACTTGCTAGTACGAAATAATGTTTTTTAGTAATGTTTAGGTGTTTGTTTGTGGAGGTTTTGTTACAGTATTTATATTATTATTGTCGATAATTATATGGAAAACCTTCTTTAAAACAGCAAGATTAAAAATCTGTTGCATGTGAGTGATTAATATTTCGCATTTTCACAAATTAATTCCTTTATTTTTTTTTTCATATGATAAAAAAAATATGTTCAGGAAAATAAGGTTTCCTCTTTCAAATAAAATAATGCCAAAAGCTCAAATCAAAGTAAAATTTTCCATGATTTTCAATTGCCCTAAATCAAATCAACCCCCTCAAACTCATAATATTCACAGCATTCCTCTGACTATTTTCTGCAAAATATTTAAAAAGCAAACAAAAGGCGAACGGTATCAGTTTTCAATATCCATTGTGTTGGAGAACGAAGTCTCGACCTTATCTCAGATATCCAATCGCTGATTGAAATCGACTAGTTCGTTGTACACTGCGGGCTTTTTTCAATATTTTCTCAGATTGAAATTTGTTGGGCAAGCATTGGTATGTAAATAATTTATGTGGTCGTGAGATTTTTTGGATTAGGTGCGGATTGGTTTAATTACTTTTCCTTTTGTGGTTTTTGAAGACCTTTTTCTTATTGGCTGAGTTGGGTTCAATTTTTTGGAACGTATTTTTAAAACCTACAAAATATATAAAATAAACAGCCGTATATTAGCCGTATATTCTCGCAGTTGTATAATCCAAAATTATAAAGTGGTACAACAAAAAATAATCTTATTTCATCTCTGTTTTCTCACTTTGGGATGCAACTGTTAATTTTAAAGATTAATTAAGATAAAATATTTTTTATTTGATTTATTATAGCTTCCAACTACATATGTTACGCCATATATTTACATAGTGACTGCCATACAATATACATAATCACCATTTACACCACATGACAATAAATCAAACTGCATCTAAACCCTAGCGCACACGTCCGTCCAAACGTCACGTCAAAGATGTCAGATCACGTCAACGTCATTTTCTGCAAGATTACACTTGAGGACACAACGAGCGCTTGCTTAATGAAGCCCGGTCGGTTCGCGCTCGCTCCACTAGGCCATGTAATTGGATGTGTTAACTGGTATGTGGACACGCCTTTAGAATTCTATGTGTAATGGCCTTTGAAGATTTAGATTTAGGTTTTTTTTTGTACTAGGTTTTGTTGTGAAATGAATAGAAAGTATCTGTAAGATTTTTTAATGATTTTTACACTTAGTTTAGCACAATGTCGATTTGCAATGTAATTCTTATTGTTGAAATAAAAAAACATTTGACTTTGACTTTGAAAAATATGTGTTTCTGAATGATCGATCCTTCCCATCCTTGTATATTAAACACTTGCTGTTCCTCGCGGTTTTTACAGAAATATGTTTATAGTTTTTTGCGGAATTCTTTTTTACTGTTGCTATATTATGCAATCATTATGTACAAAATAGAGTCAAACTATCTCAGCGCGCAAAAGACTTCAAATACGTTTAAATGAAGAGCTCTTTACCGTTTCTCCTCTTAGTACTTACTTATACACTGTATAGTACCGTACCACTTCCGAGTAGTTATAGCACGGAGAACAAAATAACTAGCGGAGGTTCCATAACGGAAAATCGCCTAAGAAAGTAGCGCGCCAAAATGCCTGTGTGCGAGGGACAAAGAACGTTACTGTCATCACTCTTACACGCCTTCTTTTGACCTTATGGTTTTGTAATACCAAAAAATCGTTGACAGATATTTCAAAGTTCCCGAACGTCTCGTTAGTGCACTCGTTACTGATCGCTTTGGTAATGCCCAACGTACGAATTTGACCTAGAAGAAGGCGCCTGACCTACATTGTGGCATCTCCGCTATCTTACCTAACTCCGTGACTTATACCAACACTATATAGTACCGTACCTCCTCTGAGTACTTATACCAGCACTATATAGTATAGTACTGGGTAAGGAGCCTCAAATCAGGCTGTGAGCGCTTCCAATTAATGTCACTCTTTGTGGCCGCGGCGCTTAAGCCTTCCATTGAGGTTGCAAGACTTCTGTAATCTGTACGAGAACCATCTCCTTATTTTATACTTTACTATATAGTTTTAAGAAGCTTGAGAATGGAAAAGCTACGACTACTGCTTTTTTTTGTAAACAAAAGCTGAGAAAAAACATAGATGCGTAGTTGTTTTTACCCAGATAACATGTAGCCTATGTAACTCGGAGATATCGTAGCTTTTAAAAAGGCAAATCAGAAAAATCGACGTCCCAGCTAACAATATTTTTTCTATCACTTTTGATGGCCAGAAACTTTCCTTTTTCTTATTTTTTCATTTACAAGTCTTTTGCCATGTATGTTTTACTTACATGATTATCTTGACTCTTCACACTGACTTTTAGATTCACTAATAAAAAATAGTCATCAACAATCTCCCTAAGAAAGGCATGAAACCATAACTATAGTTTCCAACAATGCTTGACTGATGGAAGTTCGATTGACCCGCGCGTCAACTCGCGCATGATGAATGGGGTGGCTTCAGCAAAAACACGCCCGTGAAATTAATGATAGAAATTAAGCCAAGTAATATAGCTTTGTAGGTTTTGTGCCTAAAAACTAGGTATTATTCTAGGTCATATTATGAATTGGTAAAAAGGATTACTGTATTAATATGAAGGATTATGTGTGTTTTTGGGTCGTTTTGTATTTGAATGTACGCGGTTTGTGAGCTAATGAAATGAAAGAATTGTAGTCTTTGAATGACTTTCAATTTAGTTTTTTTTCATTTTGTGATGGAAAAGAATCGTGTAGTTATTTGTGTGATAAATGTGTGAAAAATTACGTTTTTTTTTTGTGTAGATACTAGCTTACTTTGAGGTATCGTTAGCTGATAGACGAAATAAAATACAAAAGAATCCAATTAAAAACTTGTAACTAAACAATGGTCAAATAACCTTTGCTAGTCAGCAACAGCATATAATGAAAGTTTAAAAGATAACCATAACTAACTTTAAACCATATTTATCTCCAAAAAACGAGAAAACTCAGTGTCACCCAAAATTAAAGCAAATTGCGAGCCATTACTTACAAACTGCATTTCAAGCTCTACTGCAAAAGATTTATTCAACACTTAACTGAAAATTAGCACATTTTTGCTGACCCATCTCTTAAGCTTTCCTCTATTATTATGATTCGTCTTAATAAATAAATAAATAACTATTATTGTTATTATTTATCCTTGTGGATGAAGGATATGATTAACGTATAGACTATCTTTTATCCTTTCTGGATTTATTATTAATAGTCGTAGGGTGGATCTTTTGTATTAAAGATGGAATATAGTGTAAAATTATATTGTGTTGTTGAAATGTTCTCGATAATCGTTGTCAGAAATTACCTAGTGAGTGCTTGAGACATTTGTCCAAAAAGGATTCTTTTTTTAGGGTATATGTTAAAAAGTAAAGATACGGTCTACAAATCAAGAAAATCAAGAAAAAAATCAGTCCTTGAGAAGAAACTAAAAATAAAAGAAGAATAAATAAAAATCACGCGGTCGCTTTCTTCCTAAAAATACACCCGAAATGACCCGGAAAATAGTCTAACAAAAGAAACGAAAATAAAAACACACCTGCCTCAATTATAATAAGCCCAAGACAAATGTAGTCTCACATCATTTTTAACAAGACAAAAGGGACAAACACAGGTGGTAATAACTCAAACGGATTTTATTATACGTCGGTAAACAAATATCAAATATAAGGACGACCTTTGGATACTTTACCCTAAAAACACTTCACTTAAAAATCAACCTTAAGGTGTTAAATATAAGGTTGATATTTGAATGGGGTGTTAGATAGTTGGGGCAGAGTTGTCAGCGTGATTTAGTACTGGCAGGGTAGATGAAAAATTGTCGGCACAGCGCACAAATCATCCGAGCGCCTATACCGATAGACGGACAGACAATAATTTAGCGTCGGCCGATATTTATCCCCTGTCCGACGTTAGATTGGGACGATAATTGGTGTTGCTACACTTTCGTTTAGGTTCATACGGATTATGGGCTCCCGGGATATTTATTGGCTATTTCTTTTTTGCTAATTGTGTGAGGACTACTAGTTTTTGTAGTCGGTTTTACTCGAATTTCAGTTAAGAAATTATATTTACATCAGATAAGTATCTTCTATGAGTAAAACACATAAGAAGTGTTAAAGACTGTAATATTGACCTGACTACGTTTCAGCCTAGTTTTAATAAACGGCTATGTATGTTAATAATATTTCAACTTTTTGTGATGAATTTCAAAATGATAGATTAGACATACTGATGTACAGATTCTGATAAATATACTACTTACATAATAATATATCTTTAGTGTCATTAGTCAGAATTAGGCATATACAATAGATACTTACTACACATCAAACTAGAGCTTAGTCGTATTTACAGTGACGAGGGATAATACTGAAAAAATATAGACTTTTCTAGTTTTACTAAATAAAATAAATCATTATCTATTTTTTTGTTGTTTCGTTATGTTGTCTGAAAGGCCTATTTATTTTCTAACTTGTTAATTACAACCTACGGGTGCTATTCACTATACCTTTATTTATTTATAAAATAATCTCTTTTAAAGTTATTTCTTTTTTCGAAATGAAATTAAATAGTGTCAAAATATACTGCCTAAATAATATTTAGGTATATATTATATACCTACGAGCTACACGTTTCCTGACATCAAATCTTCGAAAACAGTACAAGCTAACATAAACTAGCCCAGTTTACATGCACGGCAGTGTAGCTGTGTTATGTGAGACAACCTAGGCGACGTTCTATTGTTTTTATTATAAATACGAGAGTCCTGTTTCCTCCGTGTTACGCTAGCTCTGAGTAGCCTTGCTTTCGCTTTGTAAGGATTCTTGTAGACGGGGCTTGTTTTTTCGTACTTTCTGTGTATGTCCTGTTTTTTTATAAAAAAATAGGGGGAGAATTAAATAATATGATCCTGTAGTGTTATTACAAAGCTGAAGAATTCGTTTGTTTGTTTTAACGCACTATATTAACAGGAACTACTGGTCCGATTTAATAAAAAATCGTGCAGTTTTAAATTGGATCTCACAAACTATTTATCATACGACGCTTTATACAGACGCGCGAAGTAGTTTCCACGAGATACTAATGAAACCAATGGCAGTAGCTAATAGGATTTATGAATACTTTGTAAAGGCACAGCTTAAATTGGTACAAGTTTTCTCACGGAACTCCTAAACTATAAGGTGTTACAAAGGGTGTTATAAGCAAAGACGCTACATAACTATTCTGCTTCAACGCACTTATAGTGAAGTGAACCACTCGATAGGAAACGTATCAAAGACATGAGTCGAGTGAACGCTTAATTAACTAACTACTAATAAATTAATTTGTTATTCACACCGTTTGAGAAACGGTTTCTATTATGAAGATGTTATTGATTTGACCTTTAGGTTACAGCTTTGTCTCTGTTCCAGTGAATTTCCCTATATGACACTTCTAGTTGAAATATGTACCTACTATCAACATCTTTATAGGGAGATCTGTTGCTCTATAGGTCGGTGAAAATAAACAAACAAAAATGTTACAAGATACAAGATTCTTTATTTTTAGTATAAGAGATGTCTTTGAATGACAATAAAATTGTAGAAATAAAACTAAAAAAACTGAAAAAAAATGTGCTTTAAAATGACTAGGGGCTAAACAGCAATTTAGCACGAAGTCTTATAATAAACATGAAAAAACACTACTTACTCACCTTAAAATTTCCCCTAAATACAAGCCCTACTAAAACACAGTTAACTAAGTAAAGTAGAAACTTGCAGTACAACATGGAGTTTGCATACGGAAGAAGTCAGAAACGTGAGCCCAACCAGCTCCAATGTGCTCTTATTAAAACTTGATACTGCCTCCAACTACTGCTTTCACGTTATCTTGATCGTCTAAGAGTTTAGGAAGTTTTTTGTAGTTAGTTTGATGAGAAATGAATTATTTTTATGGGTTTGGGAATACTTTGTAAGGATTGCGAGATGGGAATTGGGTGGGATTTTTTAAGCCGTTTTGTCACCTTTCTCGTTTGCGGCATAAGCTGAAACATATTTTGATATACCAACCTATTTAAACTTTTTGATAAATAGGCGTCAAAATGAAAAAAACATAAAGTATTGGCTTTTTAACTGTGTTCATATCCAAACTGTAAAGTATACAAAACTGTAAAATAATGTCAGCGTTCACTTCTATGATACATATTCCATCTTTACCGCCCATATTTTTTGATTCAATACATACAATATACTACTTATTCCCTCACCAACTTAATGATAGCAAAATTTAGTAAAAAAAACTACGTTCCACATTCAAATCAAATTAATGACGTCATAAACAAAAATGGCGCTCACTACCCGTGCGGACGACCGGCGCAACTGCAGCGACCGCTAGTTAATGAATTTAAAATTAAATACACATAAAATTGTGGGAACTGGCCCACTGTACTGCTTAACACATGACTTTACTGATAATGATAATATTGTTTTATTCAGTAGAATAAACTGCTGAGAGGCTTATGGCTGCTATCACTGACCGTGTGACGATATGGAAACTGTATGTATAGTCAATCAAAACTGTGGCCTACCAATCTTTGGTTGAAATTGAACATTATGAACATCAGTTTCCCCTCATGCTTATATAATTTGTCAAAACAAGTACCTAACTACGACTACCTTAGGTTACTGTACTTACATTCAAATTCAGTAAGCACATTAAAAATAGTTAAGGATTAAAGAAACATCTATTGCTTTCTCTACAATGAAAAGTAGGGTAAGTAAATCAGCAAAGCAATCGTTTCTTACAGATTACACTGCTTTCATTTACATTGCTTGTTGATTTCCTATTGGAAACAACAAAATCCTTAGAGAAATCTCCACCTACGCATTATATAATACTTTCTAAAACCCATCCTTAATATCTGCCAAAAACCCCTAAAACTCCTAAAAACCTGTCAAACTTATTTATTTCAAGCAACACTAACGATGATTGATGGAAATCCAATTGTATAAACAAAACAAAATAGCAATTAATATCCGCCATTTTGTACAGACAAACAAAAAATCAATAAGCTACCGGTTAGCGTTTTAAATTAAAAAGTTTTGTTGGCAAAGTAACTCGAAGAGGCTCGAGATTTTGTTCCACGTCAATCACTTGGCGTTTTATTAGACTGTTATATATTAATGTATTGGTATTATAATGGGAAGTGAAGGAAAAGGGGAATTCTGTTGTCTTGTGGAGAAATATGATGTAAAGTTTAGCAATGTTTGTATCAAAATCTTTTATTACATCCTACTGGTTTAGAATAATAAGTAAAAAGTATCGGCATATTTATGCCAATTAAAATATAAAATGCTCCAAAAATATTCCTCGCTTCTTAAAACTATTTAACCAAAACAAAAATTTCTTCCACCCACACAGTTTTCCCAAATCGAACAAAACGCATTCCCATCTCATCTCCAAAACGAAATGCATCGATAATCGCAACCGCATTCGGAAATCGCATCCCTATTTGGTAAATCGGTAACAATATTCGATACAAACTATCGAGTCTGTACGACGCGACCAATGAAACTGCATCGTACTCGGCTGAATCGAAATCCCTGATTGGTATCGACGTTCCTAGGATACAGTCGTTTATTTTATTTTTATGCTGATCTGGAAGCAGGGCTGTGAGATGTTTGCATCTGTTTAGATGTATATTTTGTGGAATCTGTGTGCTTAGTCGGGTTTGAATAAGAGCTGCGTAGCTGATTTATGTTTTTCTTACGTACCACTATGCTGAGCTGACATAGGTTACAATAAAGAAGGGCAATATTTTTTGTTTCTTTCTTTGTACTCTTAAAGCTCCGAAACTGCTGAACTAATTTTAAAAGTTATTTAACTGTTAGGAGCTATATTCTATCCAGGCACAGCACACAGAACACGAGTGAAACCGTGAGAAAACAGTCAGTCCAATACAAAATGCAAAAAAAAATCATTACACGTTCAAGAAAATACCCCAATTTCAAGAGTGAAACACCCCTACATAATGCACCTTTCTCTACACGATAGCCAATTAATCCTCAAGCCAGGTACTCCCAAAAAGCTATTGTTTCTATTCTACGATAGCCATAGCGTTATCATGGCCATTCAAACTAGTTTCCCCGTAAATAATAATACCTATCGATATATTTATTACGGTGCTCGGGTGATGGTGAATAGCATTAAAATTGGGGCGGTTTATTGTTTGTTTTGTAATTATAATATTAACTACCAAAATAAACACTCGTGGTGTTTAAACCACAAGCCTCTCAAATACGAGTGTAGGGTTCAATTCCAGGACATTCTAAATTACCTATGATGCTTTTTTATGTACTCTCAATAGAACATTTTAAAGACAACGCGTTTTCTAGCATTTGGTGTTGCGGCTATGTAAAATAGATTTTTGTGCATTTGGCAGGTTATTTGTGTCCCTATATCATTTATTATTTAATCAATAAAAATCCACGTCATTCCTAAGTATCATCTAGGCTTTATGTTATCCTGGTACGCCAGTAAAACCCTTCAAAAAAACCACTTACACAGGATCTAAACACATTAAAAAGCATATTTAATACTAGTAAAGGTAAAGATATTACACGACGATATTTCAGAGTATTTTATTACCAGTAAACCTTGGTCTAAAACTGATATTTTCACTTCAAACAGTAAAGACCCTGGATTTGCTATCAAAAAACCAATGTAACATTTCCCGTAGGTACGTGGGATTCGTAGAAACAGCACAAAGCGAATACTGAGAAACGTGCAGATCTATTGCAGGTGCTATGTGGAGGTAAACCTCGTTTCATGGAACTGGTGTTCACGCCAATGAAAATCTACCTTTTAGAGAATGCTTGTAATATTTGAAATCAAATTGTAGTAAAATGTACAGATTTTTTTATCATATTTTTTTGAAGTCAAAGTCTTATTATTCGTCCCTTCTATGAACAAAAAAATAAAAGACATTTTTTGTTATATAAATACAACTTTCAGGTCTAACATAACGATAGTTTCGTTTAAAAAGTACAAAAAATCTTAAATTAAAGGGGTGTGAAAAATCCATAGAAATCAATGTTGGGATCTAGTGGACAAATAACGTTTATGAGATGTAGGATTATACCGCTTATTAATTCTAACAAACTATTCGTGGAACGCTCTGTATGGAAAAATACACTCACGGCCAAACAAAAAAACCCCACGATTAAAAATACAAATACCATTTCATAATTACATAAAGTTAAATATACGTAACTGAAAACCTCAAACCTCAAATAACACAGAAATTGTAATTACACATAAGTAGGTAGCGAATTATTGAAACTATTTGCGGGTAGTTACGCTCCATAAATAAACCTTCGCTGGATTACATTAAACCCTGTTTATATAGCGGATGAGTTTAATACTTTAAGTTATGCTGACAATTGCCCGTGTGTGCTCTGTAATGAATGCGTAATTATACAGATGTTTCAGTGTGTGCGTGCGGTTAACGTTGTGTATCTGTGCTTGTGATAAATTTTGGAATAAAATTGCAAGCAATGATTCATGTTTTACAGTATGGTTTTTGTAAACAAGCTATTAAATTATGCCTTTTTTATATTCAATAAGTAAACAACAAAAAAGGCGGACAATCTAAAGAATTAATTTCATTTTTTACTCTTTTGAAAACTTTCAAACGTTGACAAAACAGAGCTAAATTATTTTATAAAAAATATATCAGCCAGGATTGCAGTGCACGCAACGAAAATTGGGCCAAACTCACTTTTCCGACCCCAAAAATTGGATAAAAAAAATAAAAGCACACTGCTCCCCAAAGATGCATTATTCGGACGGACCGACCCGAATCTGACCCAAGATGGACATTCAAGCCATTTTGCGTAAAACACGTAAACATTTTCGGGTTACACTTGAGGCCAACGAAACCAGCCCACAAAATAAAATATACTGTCGTATTTTTTTATTGAATTTTATTTGTTGTAAATTCAGTGTGTAATTTTGTAAATTGTATCTAAATTAACTGACACTGAAGAATTCTTCGTTGAAAAAAGCTAGGAAGATGATGAGATCACTTAGATACATTTGAATAAATTCAAATACATATCAAAACTAAACTAGTACCAATTTCCAGTGCAATTCCAGTACCACATTTCTACAATTCGTAGCACATTTCTATTACACGTGACAACACTACAGAAGGCCGTTTGTTTCTGTTCTAGATGATTTATCACTTGAAGATATTGCAATTTAGTTGCAATGTTGAGTTATTAGGGGACCGACGCCAACAAATTGTGGGTCCTTTTTTTTGCAAGGAAGTGTAATATGATTCGTTAGTTCCGCCAACGTTTTTAGTGTTGGAATGAAATTTAGTTTTTGTTCGCGTGGTTTTTTGGCTGTGAGAGATTTGAATGGGTATCGGATTGCTAAATCTGGTTTAGGAATCGCTATCGGTTTTTTTACAGATTTTGAAAGTACGCTTATATTATTTCAAATTAAATATTATTATTTGAGTAAATATAAAGTCTGAAATTACCAACCCGCATTGAGCAAGCGTGGTGATTAATGCTCAATCCTTCTCCGTGTGAGAGGAGGCCTGTGCCCAGCAGTGGGACGATAAAAAGGCTGTAACAGTATATGATTTCAATACACCTAAATTTACTTTAGATAGATTTTCATAGCCTTTAATCTCGTCTATTTACCATGAATATGATATTGCTCAACTGCCCCAAAAAACTCCAGGTATTTAACATAAAAATAAAATGACCTATCTACTAGCTCTTAAAATCACGCAAAAAGGAGCATACCAGTCGTAGTTGCGGAAAACTGAACAGCTTATAATTCCTAACAACATAAAAATCTTTACTCAATATTCACAATAACAGCTTATCTCTCACAAGTTTTTCAGCATCACTGTATTTTTTTTTTCTTTTCATGTTTTCTTTTTTCTTTCGTTATCAGTATCGCGATCCAATTATTGCGCAGATTGCTTATGTTACTGACTGTACTATCGTAGGAAGTACACTTCAGTAACTACCTTTATGTCGACTCCTACGCATTTCAAAAATGTTAGAAATATTTCCCCACTTTGAAGGCACCGTAATGCACGCCTGATTAGGTTGACGAAATGAATCCGATATCTTTGTATAAATAAAAATGTTTTTGTGTGAACATTTTGGAATATGAACTGGAATACTGCATCATTTATTGTAAACTTTGCAGTATATTATGTTACGTTGAAATTGCTGCATAAATAGTTTTGTTTCTGGTATTTTTCCCTTTGTTATTTTGATCTAAACTAGTTTTCTATCTATGTAGGGATTGGTTTCCAATAACCAATACTCAGCGTATCCTGAAACCCCTTGGTTGTGAAACAGACATTTTTTTTGTCTCATATCGTATGCTACTTATCACATCACATTCAAGGGCCGACTGCAATACAGGCAAAATAATCTTGATTCCTATTTTTGAAGCACCTCACAATTCTTTACCTAGACAATTTCCCAAAAAGTGCTAAACCCAACAATTTCACTCGCATGGATTACAAACTTAAAACATCGCTCAGATAAGTAAATTCCATTCTCCCAACAAAGAGAGCAACATTATCTGGGCCACTACACTATGCATTAGCAGCAGCAATATATTATCGCTAAGTGTTTGTTACATTGCCGGCTGTGCTCTCACAGGATTTCACTATTTACCGCCAACTCCAACAACGCACGCAATGTATGCTTCTCATTCGGAAATTGTTTTCGTACCCTCACGAAAGATTTATTTACAAACACTTTTAGTTTATTTGCTCGCTCGAAAATGGTGATTAATTTTACTTGGAAAACGTGTATGATAATCACGTACTTTAGCAGAGTTGCAGAGATTATTAAACTGTACTTTTGAAGATTTAACACGTTAATGTTGCTTAATTAGCGGCGTGGTTTCGGTGGGAAACTGTTTATGTTTTTAATTTTATACGTGGCATAAAAGTATTTATAAAAACGCTTACTTAAATTTTCTTAGCCCTACAGTTTTTTCTACAGTGATGTTCGTAACATATTCTAATACCAATCAGTAGTAGCTCCTACCTAATTAGGGATCCCACCAAAAACCAAGAACCACAGTCCAATAAAACACTTCTAACAACGAACGAACACTAAAGCAAACTTTGATCTCATACTTCACTGTAGCAAAATAGCCTGAACCCATAGAGAACAAAGAACTAGTGACATATAGCCTCTTTGCTAATTAAAAACATCGCAGAGAGACCCTACTTAAATCAGTACGGCTCCCGATTTTACTGACCCGAAATGGGATGCGTATTTTGAAAATGATGCTGAAGAACTTCTTGAAATTCTTGTATGTTTTTTGCTTTACATGCATTTCAACTTTGCTTTCTATTTTCTCTCTGATCTATTGAAATAAATTACTGTAATTCTTCTGAACGTATAACACATATATATTGGATCTAATGATACGTACGAGAACAGCTGCCGTAGCCGAAATTCGATCTGTATCGTTATTAACCCCAGTATTAACATTCACAATAAACTCAATCAAAAGATTCGTACCCCTTTTTGTTCCCATATGAATAACTTCATCTAAAAGTATATTCTTCAACATACTTCCTACTTAATCCATCCATAATTAACAACTCAAGAACAAAACACGATCGTCCGCAAAAATAAAAAATAAAATACCGATTTGCATAAAAGAGCTCAAAGCGAAACTCTTAAACCGCATCAAACTCATTTCTTGCCAATATAAGCAGAAATTCCTTTAAATTTACAACTTCGCTTATCCATTCCACAGAACTTATTTACTGCGCTTATGTTTGGCAGCGTTAAGCTCTGTCTAATCCTCAGAAAAAGGTCCGGGATCCGAAATCAGTAACTTTATTTCCCCTTGTTTCACATTTTTTCGAAAGCTCGGATTCGCATCTTTGGACTTTTGGACGCTATTTGTGGCGAACTTTGGTCACAGAAGCGATTTACTGTTATTGGTGCATGAATTAAAAAGGAAATAGGTGGAATGAAATCGGAGAATTTGGAAATCTGAATTCAAAACTGGAAGTAGGTAAACGTAAAAGTAGATTATACATCTATGCTTTACCTCACGGTTATGTTCTCCAAAACTAACACAATTTCTCCATACCCCACAAAACAATGTAATAATTTCACCTCTTCATTGCACCGTACTGATGCACCAATTTCCAAATCTCCCACGCCCAGAAATCAAGAATCATGCACCTAATTTCTCCGTAACGCCTGATCTCCCACCAAAAGGGTGCCATTTGCAAAGGACGGAGCTAAAGTGGCATTTAAAGTAGGCGTACCTACGTAAATAATAGCAGAGATTGGGGCCCTGTATCGGGGCTTGGGTAAACAGTTACCAGCCAAGGATGACACAAGATCTTTACACTGATACAAGTGATGTATAGTGAAATTATGGCAACGCAAACATTAGTACGTGAACTGTAATTGCGAAATTAATTAGTTTCTGTAATAACCTGTGCCTCGTAGTTTGTAGATGGAGAGTTTGGACATGCAATTAAGTGTTATGTCCCAAAGGCATGCTGTGGCCTAGTTGTCGTCGTGACCTTTTTTGGGTGTGTAAATAGTGTGATGGACGTGGGGTTTATTGCTTTTAATATTTTTGGTCCAGACTTTTTTGAGAGTTGTCATTAAAATCACATGCGGGTTTTAAAAACATTAATATACTAGGTGCAGTGTCATTTCATTAATACAGGTATTTAGACTTAGTGATATACTATTGATCTCAGTTTGTTAACAGTTAATCAAATAAAACAAGATACCTACAAACAAATCCAAATCAAACCCATCCAATTCGATCCCTACTCGGCTGTCATCAAATTTCAAATCTGCCCCCACTAAAGCAATTACATGGAAATCTATGAGTAGGCATCGATGGCTTGGTGACAGCGCACTCTAATTAACCCCAACTAATTGTGTATCAGAGAGAGACCCTCTTCGAGTTACCATGTGACAAACGCATTGACGGCTGGACTTGGGTGTGATAATATTCGGCCATTTTTCGAACTGATATTCGTTGGGATGATTTTGAATTTGGTTTTTTTATTTAATTGGAGAGATATTTCTTGAGGGGTTTTTGTTTATTGGATTGTAGCATTTTGGGTTCTTATACTTTTAAAGGACTTAACCCTCAACAGTCTATTTAATTTATCAATAATCTGGTCATAATGGCTTCAAAATTATTATATCAAACTTTTATTTAACCATACAGCACCATTGTTACATCAAGCATTGAAAATCTTAGGTTTCTCCACCCACACATATCAACATTACACATCAAGCACACAAAACGAACCAAACTTTTAAACAAACAATCACGGCAGTCAACATATAAGGTATTCAAAGGAATTATTCATTGTTCCCGCGACTCGTCCACCGAGTGTACTTCAAAACACGCTTATCTTCCTCAAACTTGTATCAAGTGAATAAGTCTGAAGTTTGTGCAATTTGCTAAACTTCACCGTATCGACATCTTGTTAGTATATTTTGCCTTTTGTGAGGAAATATCAAGTTTTACGAGTACTGCGTTTAACAAACTATGTTAGATGCTCCCGGCGTTTAGTACGTTAGCGAAGTTTTGTTATTTATGCTGCTTCAGTTTTGAGTTGTGGTTATTTTATAGTGTTGATAACTATAGTATATGGGTTGGCTTAAGTTATTCGAAAGTAAGGTCAGTCTGACGACTGATGGTAAAAAGTAAAGAGAGCAATGAGATCGCCATATAACTCGTTTTAAAGAACTTTTATACTAGATAAAAATAGATATATTACATATCTGTAAAAGCATTTACATTTAAATACACAAAAAAATGCTTTTAATCACCAAAGAGCACTAAAAAATTGTTCCAAAAAAAAAAACAAGCTACTGTCACTCGCAGCACTTTAGACAAAAACATGGCGACCAAAAATAATTCATGAAACCAGTGCCATCAGGGCACATAGTTTGTTTTTCACAACCAGCGCGTTGGTGCATAGCCTAGAGCGAGGGTTTATTAAATTTCTGTGATAGCTTGCAATAATCCGATGCATCGTGCATACCCGCCCCGGGTTACCCCGACCCGGGTAATAGCCCGGGTAATCTTATTTTTTTTCAACGTAACATTTTGTATAGCAGTAACGCAGTTTGCTTATTAGCTGAACATCGGCTTATGGTTGAGGGTAGTTTTTTGTTTTTAGTTACAGTTTTTACGTAACTTTATGATTAACTAGGAAACAGGCGATTGGGGAAGACATGTTGTGAGTTTTCTTAACTCTTGTCTTAATTATTACTTATATTAAAGCTGGAGAGTTTGTTTCCGTGTGCAGAATTTGTAGTACGCGCAGATCTTAAGAACTAGTGGATCCGTTTGTAATTTTTCCGAGTTACATAGCCCGTTTATGGAAGAAAGCTATTTTTAAATTCGATCAGTAGTTCCGCTGTTAAACCGCTGGCAAAAACTAGTTATTAACAATCCCGATTACGATATAATCCCGCCAAATACGGCTCACTTTAATTATATAATTTATTTCGGCCCACATAAATTCTATAAAAATCCCCGCTTTATTAAATAATGTGAGGAAAAATGTAAGGTAAGACTTCAGCCACAACAATAAATAAATATTTACAAAGCACTTCAGGAAAATGCGGAGAAAACGATTAGAGGGCCGCACACTGGTTCAACGATGTTTTTTGTGCAGACAAAAAATACTTTTTTTGATCTTTTATTGCTTTCAATTTGTGTTTAACATCCAATATGGGTAGATATGTGGTATTGTCCTTAAGTACGCGGATACAATATTGTTCCCATAAAACTCTTATGATGACCTACATATTTGATAATAAAGAGTTGTTATCCTTTCCTTTGTATGTTTGTAAGAGGCTATTGTTTTAGCACAAAAGCTCCACAACACGTGTAAAAACCCCTCATTAGTCGTCGTTTGTATAAAATTCTGTTTGCCATAGTTCCATGTGTGTGTAACTGTCATTTGATTGTGAGGAATTTGGGTTACTAGGATGAATGATACTCTAGAGAAGTGAAGATCACATTTTTGCTAGGAGTCGCATATATAAATCGGTTAACTAAGGTTACGATTTTTAAATGAAGTCATAGTACTGTGTCTAGATACTGGAACACGATGGTAACATAATTTTTGACCCCCAACAAGGATGAGGACTTTTCTATTGATCGCGTAATATTGAGATGTTTTTAGTATGTTGAGAAAACTAATAACAAAAACTCTTTATTTAAGTCGTATAAACACCTTAACAGAGAAAATAAAAAATCTCTAAAATATTTTAATCCCAAACTACTTACAAAACTCCAAAAAATTCTGGCACATAATAAAAAGAGAAAATGGAAATCACGCCAATCGAACTGGCAAATTCAATCACGAAGTCAACCTTATATAATTATGTTTGCCTCCTTGCTTTTTCTGGCAGAATGGTGACGTCACAGCTAACTGATATAGACGTTCGGTTCATTGACCCGTCACAAGTTATTTTTCCTAAAGGCTGACCCATTTGTTTTACCTCTTCGGGTGTTCCTTGAAGGAAGCCTTGTGTGAAACGTCATTCAATCGAGTGTGGGCTTTAAGCATTATTTTTATAATCCGAGTATTATAGGAATTCTGTTATGTTCAATATATAAATAGGCATATTAACTTATTAAATCCATTTACCTACTGAAACATATTTTCCAAAATGTAAATTCCAAGTATTTATGAAAATAATTTTGACCACTATTTCATAAATTCAAGCAGAATTTATCGTAGTTCCCAGAAGTAGGTGAATAATATTATGTATGTAAGGTTTAAAATTAAATCAACAATATAGTTTGGAGATCAGGCCATTTACTAATATTGTATCATAGCAGTGTTTTGTTCGTATAGAAATAATTATGATGTATAGAATTTCTAAAATTATTAATTCTTCATTACATAGTTTGACTTATTTTTTGCTCAATTCAATAACTCACGATCAATCTAAACTCCGTAAAGAACGTTCATTTCAAGAATTTATTATAAAAAAAAAACACAATATTATCACAAATAAATATGCGTAAAATGTCATTTATGAGAGACATAAATTATGTGGTAAGTATGTAATTGAAAATATTTCATACGTCTCCACTCGTGAGCGCTTATCAAGTCTTCAGAATCGCAATTTAAGGCAGGATTTAGGATTTATTATTAAATGCCTTTGCTCTTTATTATTTCGTGAAAGTAGATTTAAGGATAAAAAGAAAACATTTTATCATTTGGTTGAAATGAAAAAAGCTGAAAGACTTGTGTTACGTGGCGGTGAAAAGATCTACATGTTCGATATTTATTAATGTCGATGCTGAAAAAGCGTGAAATTATGATATACGTAGTTATTGGCTTATAGATATTATATTAGCTGGCTCACTACTATGAAATATTCGAATCGAAATCTTACTAAAAAAAATGTTTCATATAATTCAATAATTGAAATTAGGTGTTAAATAGAATGAGTATATAACGCGAAACCTCCGATATTTTTACTTCAAAAAATCTGTTAATCAATTAAAAACTCAAACTAATTCCTACATTTCCTTTGTTTCAGACTGGCAAACACTTTCATAGAACTTCACTTCTCATCAAAGCTTTCAACCACAAGTTCCGATTGGATCTTGAGCTTAACACGTAAGTAATAATTATAAGAATTTTGTCCACAGAGAAATTTTATTTAGCCCACTGTGAAGTAAAATCATAAAAACGATAAATCTATTTTTAAACGAAAGAGGAAAAAATTAAGCCTTCTTGAAAAATTATTTATTATTTTCATAATTTGGTGTAAGATTTTTATACATAATTAAGACCGGGTGTTGTTGCTAGGGCAGCGGAGTTAAAAGTAATCTTTGCGTCCACAATTTGGTATTTGTTACTGATAGGTGGCGAATGATAATCATCGACACGCTGCGTAGTATCGAGAAGTATCCCAAAATATCAATGTCTCCTAGTTTCAAAAGAAAATTCACAACGACCCACAACTGTAAAAAACACGATTCAACTCTTATTTATACCCAGCCCTAACCGACTGAATAAAAAACTTCCAATTTGTTGAAAATAAACACAGCAATCGACCCAAAAGAAACCCGAATGGTACAAAACGCTAACAAATTGTACCAGCTCAGGGGAGGACTTCAAAAACAGTTTGTATCACGGAGTAAGGAAAGAAAAACGGAGATGCCATAATGCAGGAAAATCAGGCTTCTTCTAGGTCAAATTCGTACGGTGGGCATGACCAAAACGATCAGTTGCGAGTGAACTAACAAGGTGTTCAGATTCTTTGGGGTGACTGCCAACGATTTTTGGTATTACAAAAAATGTTCGGGTCCAAAGAAGGCGTGTAAGGGCAAAGATTGTAACGTTCGTCGTTCCTCTCACACACGCATTTTGGCGCAATACTTTCGTAGGAGATTTTCCGTTATGGCATCTCCGCTACTCATTTTGTTCTCCATGGTTTGAACCAACACCATAAATGAATACAGAGACGGCTCTGATGGGAACTTATGAAGGTACCAGGGAAGACAGAGATAGGATTACATAGAACCCTTTAGAGTGAAAAGGAGAGGAGGTATGAGGTGTTTAAAGAATCGCTGTTCCGAGGAATCGTGGGATTTCTTTCGTTTATAGATAAGCTGTTTGTAATTCTGAACGAGTTCCTGTATTGCAAAATTCATATTATGAGGAGGCTAAGTAGGTAGCGTATTCAGGGCATCGAAGCTTATTTGATACCCAAACTCTGCCTGTGGAAACTTAAAATTCATTCTGTAGGTTAGGTGTATAATAATATTCATAACCATTTTACTTGAAGGGTTAAGTAAATAATAAGTGCCTTAAAAAAATATTACCATCTTTTGTTTTCTTCAAGACCCTTGTCGTAGATAATTAGATGTGCACGTTTTATTTTCTTTCTGTGAATCACTTATTATAAGTTGTAGTTTTCCTCTCTGTATCTGTTTTCAGTTTTATTTTAATCTGGCATTCTAATCGAGGAAAATTATGCGGAGTATAACAAACGAACAACATTGACACAATTTCATCGTCAATCACGCTGCATAATATAGCAACGTAAAACACAAACCGAGCCGAATAAAACCTTTTTTCGCGCCTAATAAACAACCCCTCATCATTTTTCCTTGTCAATTGATTACCATAGAATCCCACTTCCATGGTATTTTCTAAAATCAATATGGTAATAGTATGTAAAATATTTACATACTGCCGGTCCTTTGGGATTTTGTTGAAGGTATTTTATTTTTGGCGTGTATATAGTGACCCAGTTTTGATATTGAGATCGATTGACCATAATGTGGCGGCCATGTTTGATTTTAATGGTGTTAAGCTGCAGACGATGCGGTTATACGAACTGTAATTTAATAGTTTCAGCTTTTTTGGGGATTGGGTCACATAACTAACATATAATTTTCAGGTTTTAAAAAATATCGAATCTTGATTGTATGGTTCACGAGTTCTATAACAAACATAGTGGGTCTGAAAAATTGGTATTTCAAGAGCCTTTAAATCACAACTACAAATTTACAAAACAAGCGTTTTCGTACAAAATAAAAAACCAAAATTGTCCCGACCTCTTTAGTTGAACGTTTATGTTCATAATGGGGTTGCCAGCTCAAAGTTCTCTACCTCGTTAGACATGAAAACAGAACTAGTGAATATTCCTCTTTGTAGGTGGAGAAGTAAATTCTTTACCTGTAATAAGGAAAATAGTTCCTTTAAGAATACTACGCTATGCACCTTTGCCATTTACCAGACATTTGATGCTATGAAAGATGTCTAAGAGGTTTAACAATTATAGTGCCAAAGATTTTGAATTTGATGCATTGAAATTAAATATGAAAAAAGCACTTACCGTTTATCCCATACATTTTTTTTATTACAAACAACAAGCAATGGAAAAAAAATCAAACTGCCAATAGCCATAAACTCATCAATAAAAAAAAATGCTGAGAACCTTCTTCGAAGTTTGATTAAAATACCACATCACTGCGATCCTATGAATGTTTCTCCAACATTACTACGCAATCCCCACCCACGGTTCCTCATAATACCCTCATACGTCCCCATAATATCCCGGCGTCATTTTACCACAATTGTTCACAGTTTTCAATGTCCCACGCTTTGTCCCGTTAGAATCCGACGTGTCCAGCCAGTGATTAATGCTGTACCGCTTAAACATGTTCGGTTCCATTTTTAAATTTACATTTCGAAATGAAAATGTTTGCGGACATGTCGAGTGTTGTTCCGTTGTGCAGTTTTGTTTTTTTTTTATATTGATGAGTTGTTATGCAGTGTAGTGTGTAGTTGTTTATGGCCTGTCATGTTGTTTTAAAGTTTTAATTGGTTTTTAAACTTTTTGGTGGTGTTGGGACTAATTTTAGTAGGGGGTTGACTAGTTTTATGGGACGTTTGTGATTTTTTTCTTTTGGTCCTATTTAGTGACGAAAAAAGTAAAAACATTTTCATGCAAAGAATGTTTACTGTAATAGTTACCAAAGACGTATAATAGAAGACTTTTATCTAGTCACATAGAAAAAAATACAAGATATTTTTACTTTCACTTCGAGATAAGTCTATCTCTGACAAACCAGCAAAATCCAGCTCTCAGCCAGATAACTAGAAAATCCCTAAAAAAGTCAGAAAAACCGGACCCATATCAGCACTACACATCGTTACAAGAGATAAGCGACAGAACATAGTGGTTAACACGCTGAAAATCAGGGAAACAACTATTTTGTACATGTTGGCAACAAAAATGTTGATTGGCACACAAAGCATGTCGCGGGCGGTGCAGCTGCGTTTTGTTTGTGCAACGCTTTTAATGAAGTTGTCGAGAGACGGTCCCGGCCGGGGTACACGATAGAGGCTTGGTACAAGACCGTATGTAATCAAAAAGTAGAAATAAATAAATTGATTTACACAATCATTAAACGCGTTTATGAGCATTATGAAAAGTCACATCAATTGCGCTGTTGCAAAATTTGGTCCTGCTGAAAATAATTGAGAAGAAATGCCATTGATTCTAAAACGAAAAGTCGGTTATAGTGACAATGATGATTTGAGTCATCCTGTATTTTACGATTGGGATAACGATTGGGATACCTTATGTACAAAAAAACATCATTGCTAGTGGTCTTTGCTGCTGCCGATTGTAAAGTTATCTCCAGCTGCAATACCAATATGGAGCCTCAAAAGTGTCTATAAAATTTTGGTTTCTGTATTTTCGACTAGCTATTCTATATTTAAATAATTATTTTAATTACTCTCACAATGAAACACTGCCAAACAATCCCAGTAGCCAAAACACAAAAATTAACGAGACGTCTATTCTCTAAAGATTTGTAACACAAACGTGTCTCAAGCGTGTTGCCTTACATTTTGTTTGTGCCTTTTAATGAAGTTGGGAGTGCCACCGACAGCACAAAGCGTAAGCGAAAGCGTGTCACGAGAATAAACGACAGCGTCCTTAATGTTTGCACAAACAAAATAGTAATTACACAATATTTAAAGCATGCAAAACGTTGTGCAGCGCAATTTATTTATAAGACACTTTTAATGAAGTTGTCGTAAGCCGGCGGACGTGGTAATGTATTTGTGGTGCAAGGTATTGGTGGTCAGCGGGTATTTACTGCTTTATAATAAAAACGTTAACATTTTTAGGATTTTTACAAAATCAAATCTACTTCAAATATGTACCAATACAGCTTAAAAAATATATAAATTCATATAATTTTTAAATACATAGTCATTTTTCATAAACATAGACGTTAGAAAATTTTTAACAAATGATATCTACTTATTTATTAATAAAAAAAAAACAAAGCCTCAAAAAATTCATTCGCATAGCTGCCAGCGGGGCTCGTGCCCAAAACGTTGGTTACATTGTCACGTTGAATGACAATATTTTATTAATTGTAGGGCAAAATTAATCTGTTTCATGCATGAAATGCGATTTTTAAGAGTTTTTTTTTAATAAAAATAAATAATTGAAATCGAAAACCTAATAAGTAAGTGTAGTGAGTACCATAATATTTTTCTATTCAAATTAAATAATTCCCAAACACTGCTCTACTACAGCCCTAAAATTCTAACCCGCTCCGCTCATACCTTGTCCCAGCATCCAATCTAGGCGAGTTCGCACCGAGTCGGCTGCAGAGAGCGAAGGGCTCAGAATTTGGCGCAAATTGGAACATGGGGGTGACACAACCAGGTTGCACAGGAAACGCTTTTGATTAGCTCGTACTGTACTCAGTTCACTTCTAATTAGTTTTACAAGTTATTTAGTATTCATTTTTAGTTGTTTGTGAATAGTTTTGAGTCAGGTTGTGTATGTAGTGAAAGGGTTGTTACATTACCACTCTTGAGTCTTCAAGTGTGCGCTCTATAATATGAAGATGTTTACTTTTCTTGCATTAAATTATAAACGATGCGTTAAAAATATAAATTATTTTAGTCTAATAATAGACTTTCTCAATACAATTTGTCAATCGTCGTGAGACATGCAATGCACAGAAATACCTAAGTGTTAATAACACTGGGTTGTTTATCGAAATACATTCATTGTAACAGTTATTTCAATAACCAAGTAACATAATACTACTTAATAACATAAACAAGCCCACTGCACCAGCTCATATATTCAAAAAAGCTCATTTTTAACCGAACAACAAAACTCGTTGCGTCATCCTTAATTTTGGGTTAATCTCCGAAATGTTACCGGGTAAGCGTAATTCCGCAAAAACAGTCTCGAGCGGGCGCCATATTGTTTACGATGACGTCACTTCCCCCCAAGACGAGGGGGCCGATTGAAAAACAATACAGCGGCCGCCATGTAAATAGTGGGAAAGATTTCATAATATTTTATTATGTTTTTCGCAGTTGAATGTTGTAATGGTCTTTCTTAGTGGCTTTTGTGGTAATGGGTGAAGTTTTAATGACGTTAATGTGTTTAATATTTAACGATTATCTCAGATAGCTTTCTATGTGATTGTTCCTTTTAATTTACTCCTAAGAAAAAGCAAAATGAGCAATGTAATGCAATTAAAAATCTCGGTAATTTATGAAAAACCATGTTGTTTGTTGACACAATAATATGAAAACCGTAATTCGAATAAAATTTTCAAAATATTCGCAACCGAATTTTAACAGGTCCCTTCTAACTAAAAGCTGCGTACAAATTACTTAGGGCGAGGAAATTGAATTTGTCAGCCTCTACGACTGTCAGTCGTCTTATTCGATTTAATACTTCGTCAAGAGTTGCTCCCA